>NC_086252.1:22054582-22355178 GCF_021018805.1 Prinia subflava
ATACAGATGTTTGATTATGTTTGTTATGTAGGAGGCTGTCATGCAGTGAGGTGTTCACAGGGTCAGGTAATGAAGCATTATTTGATTATGAAGAATTAATAAAATGTTTTTATCACAGTGCTAAGGCAAGTAGAATTATTCTTTATTTCTACTTCTATGACTAATTTGAGCTCATTTTTCTTGAATTGCCACCATCACACGAACCAAAATTCTCATAAATTATTGCAACACAAGCATAGTTCACACACGGAACCTACTATATGTTCTTATTACATAGTGTTTGTCATCACTGTGGAGAAAACAGAGAAAGAATGAGAGTTTAGTGACATTAAGCAAGAGCTTTTGCTTTTGTGCAGCTCAGAATGGGAGGTCACCTTGGTGAAGGCTTTTCTGTAAGCTGCTTAATTCTTCAGGGACAAATATGTAATAGCATCACACTTCACATCTCAGACTTTCCATATGAAAATCAATTGATGAGTCAGGGAACTAAGGCCCTCACAGTATTTATGGTTTCAGCTTTCCCTTTTTTTTAACATTTAATCTTTCAATCTTGATTGAAAGAGACAAGTATGAGCCAAGAGCATTAAGAAAGACATTTCCTGGAGATTTACAAAAGCATATGAAAAACTGCCACTCTAAGACTTCATTAGTGGGCTACAGACACAACACAGAAATGAAATTCACATTTCAATTGATTTCTAGACAATAAAATTAACAACTGCAGTAAACTATGGCTAGCAATAAGTAGCTCTGGAAGTTTAATGCAGTGGACATAATGCTGCCCTATGAGTAGGCATTGTGCAGCATTCAGTTTTCTGCCCAGCAAAACTGAAAAACAAATAAATATTATAAACACTGTTGAGCTCTAATATTAAATACAAACTTTACCCCTTCTTCTAGATTTGTTTTTCCCTTGAAATCTCTCATTACCTGCCAGGGCATCTCCCTGAAAGCACTTGCCAATGGGTCTTCCAATGCTACACATCCAAAGAAATTTCTATGTACTCAATAAATTTTAACCTCTTTCTAATATGATTTTCATCTTCATCCTGAATAATTCCCAAACTTTCTAACACTCTAAGAGCAACAAAGCTCATGTTTACATGCTGTCTTCTCCAGGAAGGTCCCACTAAACTTACTCGTCCTACGAAATCAAAACTTTTACTGCCTGCTCAGAAGTCAAATAGGGGCCTTCTGTGGTCTTTTAAACAAAAGCCTAAGTTTTTTCTAGGTCATCCCAATAACCAAATTTACTGGCAGAGATCCAGGTGCACTTGTCAAGACTTATGTCTTTTGGTTCTTTGTTTTAAGTGGAGATTTATCCATTGTGCTACTAAGTTGCTATTTAGAAACATTATTGGCTCCCTAAAAATGAGACAGGAAAGAATTAGAAAAGGAATCAAGAAGTAAATAAAGTAGTTAAAATTAGTGATCTTCTATAGTATCTCAACTTGTCAGTTTACACACAGTGAATGATATAACTTTTTATTATATAATGACAATTATTTTATTTTCATAACACATATGTTAATGTGTACTAATGTGTATACATATCAATGTGTGCCTGACAGGGGGAATAAAGGTCATCAAGCACAGCAACCCAGAGAGGCTTTGGAGTTTCCTTCCCCCTTGGAGAACTGGGCAGAGTCCTGAGTAACCTGCTCTTAGTGACCCTGCTCGAGCAGAAGAAAGGGACAAGATGATCCCATGTGCTCTCTTCCAACCTCAACTGTTCCATGATTCTGTGGCTTTGTCACTCTCTGATCATACATGACCAAGCACTGAGAGGCTGTGGAGGGTTTTCCCTAGAATCACCACCTATTTAAGTAGATATAACCTTCCAAGTTTTCTTCTAAATATAATCACTTTTCACACAGTGACTAAGCACGCACACATTATCTAGTTCTTCACAGTGCTGGCACTATTTCTGCTGGCATTTCAAGTCATGCTACAGATCCACTGGAGCACCAGAGATTCTCATGTGTGAGATAAGCTTGTGGACTGCTGCAATTACAGCAACGAGAAAAGCAGTGAGCTATTGGAAATTCATGTTAATGTATTTATTCCATTGGCTTCTCTGTTCTTGTCATACTGATGCACTTATGTGAAATCTAAGTAAAAGCACTGCATCTAACCAAAACAACACTTATGTCCATAGGATAATATGTGATAAATGTAAGCTTCTCACATATGACTCAAACATAGCTTCAAGAACAGCACCTGTTGTCATAAGGATTCAAGGGCACTTTGGTAATCCATTTTGAATCACACTTTTAATTTCCATGTTCTTACTGACAAAAAAGTCACTGATCCATACTCCACTGAAAAAATTTTCTTTTGATTTGATTCCAGCAAATTTTTTAAGAAATGTGAAAGAACTTTTAAAAGCATACAAATGGTTACCATACATGGCCAGAGAAAGTGTTAAGAGAATAAAAAATTCTCCAAACTCTCTGGCAAGCAGCCTTTGTAATCATTGCACTACTTCTATTTCAAGGGCCGCTTGGTCACATATATGACATAATTATGAAATCAATAAAAATGCTTTCAAATAAGTATATTGGTAGAGTAAGGTACGTGAGGTAGAAGAAAAAATGAAATATAACCATTTAAAAGGTCAACGTAATATCTTCCATTGACCTAAAACACTGTCATTTCTTATGACATCCAAAAAGTTTAATCATACATTAACCTACTGATCTCATAGCACGTTGATTTTCACTACCTCTAGAATCAGGAAGATGGGAGATAACAGCTAAAAACTAGTTGCCAAAAAGAAAGACATAAAGCCTATAAATACAGTGCATATTACTAGTTCTCTAATGCAGGGATGCTTGATTTAGATACTAAATTTATTATGTAACCTAATTAACTTAGTAACTGAAAACTCACTGCAACTGTCAAACCTATGAGGATTAAGGGTCTTATAAAATGGGGTATTGTGAGTGATGAGGTGTGTGAGATAAATCAAAATATTCTTGATTTCCATAAGAAAGTAAACTATAAAAACTTTTTCTCTTGGCAGAACTACTTTGCATTTTCCTGTCAATGTATAGGCCAAAATTAGAAGTGAAAATTAATTTACAGATACGTGGAGCATTGAAGGGTTTGATGTTTAGATATTTTAAGAAATATGGGAAAAAAAAACCCAAAAAAGATGATTCCTGGGACACTGGAAGGGCAGTACTTGATAATATTCTGTTTTCCATGTCTTCTGTTCTATTTTGGTACTAGAACCGCGTTTTTTGCTATTAAGATCAAAAGGTATTTGCTTTCAGATCTCTCTAACTTTGCAGAATATAATCATGCTTGGTGAATGAGAATTAACTAGCTAACTGATTTGAAGTCAGCTAGTTGAAGCCAGACATTTTATGTATCTAGGATGATCTGGAAGCCAACTGCTTTCACATGGTTTCCATAGATTCTCAATGTGGAATAAAGGCTTGTCAGAACATATCTGCTTTAAGGTACTCATAAGAAAATTTTTATCAGCATGTCAAGAGTAGTGAAATGCTAGTACATTTAAAATGATTCAAAATTTTGATTAAATTGCTTTGTTATTTCTTTCTAAGGTCTATCTTGGGTCTATTGGTCTACCAAAGTAAAACTGGCACAGCTTTGCTGGGTTTTGATTCATTCACAGTTTATCATTCCAATACAGCAATTCTGTGCATTACAGAGAATTACTAGTTTGCAGCTCACCTTTCTAATTTCATTTTATGAACTAGAATAAGAAACAAATCTTACCATTTCATGTCAGTTTATGAGCTTGAAATTTAAGCTTAGGGTCTATTTCTTTATATTCTATTTGCTGGTATACAAGATGACTCCTTTTACAAAAAGCGGTACTAACAGCCTTCAAATCAGGTGAATCACCTACATGCCATTCCTTTCAAATTATTTTCTTCCACGGAGACTAAAGAAACTTTGTTCTTGTACAGAAACTGTTAGACTGGGGCTCCATGGGGAATCACTGGAAACATTATGGGATATGCTGTTCTATCACTCCAAAAATGAACAGCACATGCCTCTGGCAAGCTTGTGCTGCCAGTTGTGGGATTGAATAGATCTCATGGCCAAGAAAGCTGCTGAGTGTTAGGTTTTATTTTTGAACACTAAAGAGTGTCTCCCCTACAAGACAAAGGGAAATATTCTATACAGGCAGAACTCTTGAGTAAGCAATAGCTTCATTGCTCTAGACTAGATATGATTTTAATTTGGAAATTGGGATAAGCACAAAATTGGGCAAGATAATCTTTCCAATTATTTGGTCCAGTGCCTATGATCATGCTCTTATTACAACTAGTATTGACCCCCTTTCCTAAAAACAGTAGTACTGTTTCTGGAGTAGTTACCTGTTCACTGCTCTGTAGTTTGCTATGCTCTGGATGTGTTTGGATAAGCAAAGAAAAGATTTCATAGCTTACACATCAGTTTTTCTGAAAAGCCCAGGGATTATCATTACTGTGAAAGTGCTGTGAATAATGAATCTCCATTCTTTTTTTTTTTTTTTCCATTCTTATGCAAGTAATTTAAACTACATGACAACCTTCCTGGTAGTTGTCAAGAGCAGCAGTGAGGTCCTGTCAATCAGTGCATGACTTGTGACTGTTTCCTAAGCAGCAACAGACAAAGCAAACCCTACAGTGACAGTATTCTCTGCTTACTTATCTTGGCAGTAGCCAACAGCTCTTAGTATTTTAAACATGACTAAAAATATCCACCAATTCAGAGAATGATATAAATGGCCTTGCAATAGACCACATAAGGCAACATTATTTATCACCAGCAGGTATAGAGGGGAAGCACTGAAAGCAAATTTGGGAAAGATGCATCTGCAAGCTCAGTTACCAATAAGCAAATACTTAAAAACAGCAGACTGTCCTAATGTTTTGTTATTAAATAAAAAACCCCACACTTTCTTATTTAAAAATAAACCCTGCAAACATTTGGTTAATGGCTGTCCTCTGGACAATTTGGCTTGTCTCTTTAAGGGGTATGCTTAGCTAGAATTGTCAGGAAAGATTTATTTTAAAAACCTTTGGTGCAATTCTACATTCTCTAGATTAGGGAGAGTTTATTTGTTCATGCAAATCAGAAAAAAAGCATACCCATATTCACGTAATTTGAAGATTTTGCAAGGAAACTGGAAAAGGTTTCTCAGTATCCACAATGAGTTTTGTACCGTGGTTAACATTTAGCTTTCTGAAACTAGTCCTAGACTACAATATCTCATACAGAATGGTATCCCAGGAGTTTGCAATTAGGACAAGAAAGATACACATCTAATTTATATTCCTGAAACTTGGGAAGACTAAAATAGCAATATTGCAGCATATAATGCAATCAAAAGTAAACTATGTAGGATTCATCCCTGGTATTGGCATAGTACAAAATGTGAAAATGTGGGGGAAAGAACTCTTTCTGCTGCAGTCTTTCAGAAAAGACAAACAGTAAAGGCTGCTGACAATGAAATTTTCCTGTAAAAAGAAGTCAGGAATAAGGAGACATTGGGAAAACAATTTCTCTTTTCTTTGTTTTTCAATTTATTCTCCATATGGGATTTTAAACAGTTTTTTACCAGCATAACACTTAAGAATTACATTACAGTCAAATCACTTCATCATCACTCCTTTCATCTTCTGTGCAGACACATTCAATATTGTCCCCATTTGAAAGGTGGGGAAATAAGACTAAAGGGTGAATATGCACATAGTTAAAGACCTGATATATTAAAAGGACTAGGACTGTATTTCATCCCCAGCATTTTTTATGTTCCTTCATAAAGGTCTATGTCTCTGGCTTTTGAACTACTCTGAACATCTAGCTCTTGTCAGGTGATAAAATGAGCTAAGAGTTTTATAAGAAGCCTGGCTTTACTCTGGACACTGTTTGGGACTCTGTGGGAAGCTTGATTTCAAGCTATTGATCCAATCTCATAAAAGGAACCTACTGCAGTGATAAGAAGTTCCCGTCACTGATTGCAGAAATTTAACCATAAGATAATCTGCCTAATTTTCTATAATAACTTACCAGCCAGAGACAAAACTGCTTTCTGCTGTCCATATGACTTATACAATAAAATACTGGCCATTCTTATCACCACCTAAAAAACTTGCTAGAAGGAGAACAGAGTGTGTTATTACACACATAGATTTTTCATGCTATAAAATATTACTTTTGCAAAGCAGAATGAAGTACAGTAGAAAATTTCAAGTTACTGATCATCATGCACATTCTTAATATTATTGTTGACAGGGCCAGTGTACACTGATTATTCATGGTAAGAGAGAGCTCTAGTCTACATAATTTTACAATAAGAATTCTATTTGTCAAGCTACTGTCTGAACTGAACTAGATCTTGCTTCTGGCTAAGATGTTACATGACCAGTTATTGATGAAATTATGTGTCTTATATCAAGAAATATTAAAATTACAGGAGCAGTATAAGACAGATATTTTAATGATACTCTACCTAAATACAGGTTTACAGCCTAAGCTGTAACGTGTCATTAAGGACCATTTTGTGCATTTGTTGGGGTTTTTTTAAAGGTAATACCAGTGTAAAGTTTGAGAGATGAAAGCTGGACACTTGCATTATTGTTGCTTTCAAAATGGAAGGTATAGGAGGAAAATAGCATTTTTTTAAACTGGCAACATCACTGCTTTGTTCAGTCAAGGCATAATCAAAATGTTCGTTTTACTTTTAGAACAGTGTTTAGGGAAAGAGAAGTAGTTCAAATATACACTACCCTTTGGCCTTCAAAACTTCTGTTTTGAAGCAACAGAAAATGCTATTTTTTATAACATACTTAATTATTTTGCATAAATGCCTGAAGATTTTTTCACCTTTTTCTCTAGTAAGCATCTTTCTTATTCCTGTTCACTCAAGTCACTTAGTATAGTACTTGTTAAAGATGTACACATTATCACTAAATGAGGCACTGCTGTAATTAGGAGCAGGGTCACTGTTTTAGTGCAGTTCTGTCCACAATTATTTACCTCGGTGAATGAGTAAATGAGTGCATACCCCTGATAAAATCACACTTGGATATACATTTACCCTAATTACACATCCTCTTTCCACACTTCTGCATTTTTTTCTAGTTACTATATTCACTAGTTTCCTATTTATGCATAAATTTATTCTGACAATATCTTTCATATTCTAAAGACAACTGTAACTATTACTATTTTCACTATCTTTTTAATATCAGTAGCATTTTACTGCCTTATTTCAAGCTGAAAATTCAAAATCACTGTTTATTATAAAGGATCAAGTCATAATCTTCCAGTAATCTTCCGGTTTCTCACTTCAGTCCCAGCCCCAGACTGAAATCTTACCAGAATTCCTTAGATTTTTCATTAGAATGTTTTTATAAACTCATTTTCACTTTGTATGCCCAGGAAATTAGCATAATGCTTTAAGTATCTCTTGTGTATTATCATTTTATGCAGTCTCTGTTTTTATAACAATATAAGTTTACAGTTGTCTTCCTTGCCAAGGCTAACTGAAAAACATGAAACTCATTAAACTCCATTACAAACTCAGACTACCTTCAGTTTTTCTGGTACACTCTGTCTGCAAATAGAGAATGACAGTGCTGTCTGAATCTCTTTACATTGGTTTCCCATATCCAGAGTTCAAATATGATCTCCTACATAGTTTCTAGTTTATAGTTTCTTGGGAGTTTTTAATCTCTTCCATTCTTTCTCTCAGGTTATTTTCTTCAGCCTGGATTTATTTCTGGCAATATGTGCTATTCAATTATAAGGCTGCACCAAAGAGAACAAAAGGCTGAAGCAGCTCTAATTGCTTCACCTTTCTGTGGTCTCTGCGGTGTTCTTTCTGAGTCTGCCTGGATGTTAAATCACCTGCACTTGAATCACTCTCACCCAGACACGTAGAAGACGTTTGCCTACGTTCCTCTACTATCTACTTTGGTGCTGCCAAGATCCCTAGAAAAGTTAAACTCATGGAGCTGTACTGTGTTGTTTGAAAGAGACTCAGTCAGACGAGGCTCATGGGACATGCTGTCTGTGCTTCCTTTGTCAGTGTATTTGCAAAAGGAAGGGGAAGTTCTCAGCCGCAGGATAAAGCAAAGATGCTAAGTCAGCAAAAGTGGACTTTGGCAACAGCTACTTTTAAATAATAAGAATTCCTAAAAGCATCCTACCAAATTTCCCACAGGGAGTCATATCCTAGAGAGTCAGTGTGCTATTAGATATATTGGGAATTTGCAGCATTAATTAGAAAAATCCCAAACTCATTATAAGATCTGAGAAACTGAGCTGAGCACATCTTAAAGGTTGAGGAACAGTGAAAAAAGGACAAAAGACCTGATTTTGCATTTGAGCACTGTCTTTTCCAGGGTGTGAAGTGAATCACATACCCAACCTGTCTACCTATCACCAGCTAACAAATAGAGCATCACAGATTTAGGCTTTTTCAGTATGTTCTTCCTGTTCTCAAATATAAGAAACTAAGTCAATAATTACTCTGCCTCTGTGTATTTTTTTCTTTCACAGCAGACTGAATCCATGTAGCTGCATCGCTATCAGTCCTACCACTAAACCCTTAATCTCTGTATACTCACATTGTTTCAAGCAATGCCAAAGAGATCAGCCCTGCAATCAGTTCTCTGGTGTGTAGGTACAGACTTCTTATTAGGCCCAGGCCCTGGCTCTTGCCTTTCCCTCTTTTTTCTGGCTGAGCTGTACTCATTTGGCAGCTGTCAAAGGCCTCAGCAGTCTCAGCCAAGAAAAGCTGGATTGACACATTTCAAGATTCTCCTGGTATCTCTGAGGAATATTTTGCAGACTAACAAGTAGGATTTGATTTTTTCCAGACATGACTGTCTTACAAGTGGTAGATACCATTGTCATCCCAAAATCTCTTGTTTTTCATTTCTAAAGGCAGCTGTGTAGTAAGTCAACACTGGTCTTCATTCAGCAGAAACGGACTCAAAGTGTGGGAGACACTAAGGAAATTTACACAGGGAGAACAGAGTGGCTAAAGAATAATCTTCCTTCCCTTTCATCTAGTTTTTCAAAAGTTTGAACATGTGCCAATGTCGACAAAAAAGCCATGATGCTTGGATAATATTTCTTCTGCTGTGTGAAGGTTGTATTGAAAGATATTTTGTCTTTATTTTTCAATATTCTGTAAATGTTACAAACGTTTTGGTCAAAACATCTGTCCAATTCTACTAGGAATATGTGATCTATTCCTGCCTTTGGACTTAAAGCAGTGAGGACACCATGAACAACTCTCTTTATAAATGGAAACACACTGTCATCAGTTCTAGTCAAACAGAGTAAGTGATCTCTTCTAACTAGTCCTGGGCAAATGATAGGCAAATAATCCATTATGCTAGCAATCTCTGTCCAAAACCACTGTTTGGTGTTTTGAGAGATTTTAAGACAAACTTCAATATCTTCTTTTGGTCTAAAGACTTCTTACCAATGACAATTGTCTGTACTCAGAAGCATAGACCCACACATAGATGTATCAGCCTGTCTTTCCAAAGCTTGACATTTGCATGACTGCTGGGGGTAAAAAATTTAAAAATCATATTTTAAAAGCATTTTAATATTACTTGTATTTTTATTTTAATATTGTAGAGTAGATCACACAGCATAGGTGGACACTGCAGCTAATGTTTGTAACTGTCACAGGAAACAGAGCATTTCTAGCAAACACCACAATAAAATCTCAAGACTCAAAACTCTCCATACATGTTATCCTTAACATTTTTATGAGATCTTTGGCTGAGCAGGTCTACAATTATTCTAGTCTGAGTTTAAAACTGAAATAAGATTTCCTCAAATCAACTGTCACACGTTGCTCCCAGCTGGAGCATTCATGATGTGATAAAATTAGAATGCTAAGAAAACACATTCAGCACAAATAGGATTGATTTAAAAGTCAGACGACACATTTCAGCATCTCTGATGGTATCGGCTGTGTTCTGCTCGGTGGTATCTGCGTGCAGTAAAGCCTGCTCGGTATTGTGAAACCACCGAGCAGAAAACCCTTGTGAGCAGCAGGATGGGCCCAATGATATGTGCCAATGAAAGATGGGTGAACCTGGAGTTTCCTCAAGCTCTTTCAGCATTTCCTAGGTTCATGATAGGCTACAGGACCTTGAGGAAATGCCAGTGGTGAAACTTCAGTGAATGTAAAACTGAAATCAGCAAGAAAAACAAACACAGAAATTAAACCATTAAATTAGAACAAATTGACCTTCTCACCCTCTGTGAGAAAGAGAAGGAGACCTGATTCTTCTCCCTGAGTCAAAATCTGTTATCTCACTCTTCAAATACGTAAAAGGCTGTTACAAGGAGAAATACAGACGAGAAACAGTCTAATGTTTAATAGTAGTAGATATGGTAGTAGTAAGGAAGAATTAGGTCAGACATAAACAAAACCCCCAAAAACCCAAAAACCCAACCAACCAGAAAAAAACCCCAAATCCAAACCTCTAACAGCATTGTTAGTAATATATAACCCTGTGAAAGAAGCTCCTTGTGAGACTGTAAATCCCTCATCACTGGTGCATCTCTCAAACACGTAGACAAACAATTGTCAGGAATGATTTGATACATCTGATTCTGCCCTCAGAAGGGAGCTTGATTACACAAGCTCTTACATACCCTTAGACTGTACTTTCATGAGTAGCATATGAAAACAGGGACAAACAAAAAATATTTACATATTCTCTGGTTTAGTATATAAGCCCACATACAAATAAGGCAAGTTTGTAAAGTATTTTTCCTCGTACTAGAAACACATAAACAACTGAAATTTGGTAGAATATGGCATGAGCAATGAATCTTCTGAAAATCCAAAGCTAATTCATTGGACATGAGACCTTGAAAAATATGATTGCTAGAGACTAACTTCATTTCAATGGAGGGAGGGTGATTCAATTTCCAGCATTAATCCTTACCAACAAGAAGCTTAAGCCTAGAAGGATCTTAGCACTGCTTATAAGTGATTTTAATTTCCTGGGTTATGATTGTAAGCAATGTGTCTTAAATAATTACAGGGAAATCTCTGGGCTTTCATGGTTTGAAGCAAGTCACTGTCATGTCAGTGGGTGAACAAATCAGAAATTATCAGCTTCCAAAACCAAATTGAATTAATTAAAAAAATTATACTGAATTCCAAAATAAGCTAAATTGTTACTCAGTAATTAGCAGGCACTGACACACTGGCATGTGGTGGGGGGCGAGTATGAAAGTTCACTTTAAAATTTTAGAAGAATGAGGTGTATTTCTCATAGTAGGCCAGCAATCTAGGATACTGAAGTTTAGTGTCACAAGGAAAGCTTTAAGGAGCACTTGTCTGAGTCTAGATATATTTGAAGTTCTTCTGGCATGGGCTTTTGCCATAATGACTTGCTCAGTAATAGATAAAAGTTCTAAGACTAAAGACTCATTCATTAAAGTGTTTCTAAAAATTTTTGATAACTAACTAGTGCAATACTAAGAATGAAACCTGTGTTTCATTCATGAAACAGTGTCCTGTATACTTGTAGAGTATAGCAGTGTCAAAACTCTCAAAGACTTCAGCATGACTGACATTGGAATGCAGCTCCCTACATCTTTTTTCTTGAGTCCACTCTTCACCTGATATCAGTGTTTCTCATAACGAGAAACATTATGAATATTGAGAAATATTGAGAATATTATGAATAATGAGAAAACTGCTCCAGTTAACAGACATCAGGCAGTGAGAAGGAACTTGCTGGGACACTATGGTCTGAACTCCTCCTGGGGCCCATCTTTGATTATGTCTCGGTAAAAAATGGGAGAAAGACTCATCCAGTTTCCTGTCTGGAAGTCAAAGATTCTTCCATAGTTTGTTCTGCCAATGCCAAGACCAGCTTTAGCTAAGTGAGACAAGCCTGACCAAGCATATGCTGAAAGAAAGTTTTTTAGTCATCTGGTCTAGGTTTCCCTGGTGTATAACAGTTTCTTACATATGTAAGAAAATCAACACATTTTAAAATAGAAATTAGAAACAAATATTGGAAAAAGAAAATGCTGTCACATGAAATGTATGAGTTTGGTACCCAGGCTTTCATTGTTTTTCATGGGTGTATATGTTTGGGGTTTTTCTGGTTTTTATTTGCCATCTTCCAGGTTTTTCTTCCAGTACAAGTTTTTATAGATAAATTCAGTTGGTAATTTTGAACAGTTTATTATTAACAAAGAGAGGACTTTTGAGCCTCAAAACAATATTTCAATGTGCACTAGCTAGTAAATTGAGTATTTTTATAGTTGGCTTTAATGTATTTATGAAATAGATGGAGTTTCTGCTGACTGAACAGAAACCCAAAATTGTGTTAAAAATCACTTTGTGACACTTGAAAGCAAATTCTGTATTAAAACTACTGCACTGGATTATTATCACAGAAATGAACTGAGCGATTTGTACTTAAAAGTTAAATTTGTTCAAACTCTGAATGTACATGAGTGATGATCAGATATGCATATAATTTGATGAGATTTTCTTTCAGTGGTTTTGTCCAATGAGGGAAGTTATAATACCTCAGAAAACAAATGATAAGGTTCATCTGCCCTAGAAAAACAAAATGTACTAATAGATGATCTCACAAAGTTTTAAATCTCTTAAGCAGTTTTCTCAGTGAGCTTAAAGAGAGCAACAGATCTTTGAGAATTTTGACAAGGAAACCCACCATCTTGAAAGAGAGGAACAGATTTGTTTGAATTTATACAACACATAAAAAATTGAAACCTGCTTAGATGAGCAGAAGTTTAATTTATTTTCTTCCCCAAAGTCTTTGACAGAGTTAAAAAAGAAGCAGACTTTCAAATGTTAGGAAAAAAATTGAGAGCAACAGTTATCTTTTTTTTATGCTTAAATATTTCAGATACAACCAAGAAACAGATTTCTCTAGCTTAAAAAGAGAAGCTGGAAAGATTTGCTTTCTCTGTCACTCAGATACACAAAGACACATCAACAATTAAAAGAGCCAGAGTTTGTATTTAGTATTTTAATTCCCCAACCAATTTTTTTTATTTCTTAATTCTGATACAAGTAAATACTTCCTGACTTCCTGAAGAAGAAAGTGATGCTGATCTGACTGAAGGAGGTACAGGAGTATTATCTATTTCATATATTCTCTTTTTTAACCTCTCAGTACCCACAACTACAGCTACAAAACCCAGAACAGCTACTGGAATATACGACCCCCATTGTGTCTCAACCCCACAACCATGACTGAAGATACTCAGCAACTTCTTCAATTCACCAGTGCAGTGATTCTGTACCTTTCTTGCCACTGTGTGAAGGCAATTCCAGAAGCTTCAGAGAAGAGCTAGGCTAGGGGTCTGCTTTGTTTAACAATCATTTTAGAAAACACCCAACTCAATCCAAGGGACAAAGGAAACTTCAGTCCTCCCTGGCCAATGATGTTCACTGGCTGTTCTTATTCATATCATTTTCTGGTGCACTTATACAAGAGCCAGGCATTTTAGGAACTTAAGGTAGGTTACCCTGATTTTACTGTTGGCAAAGCACTCAGACACAGTAGGTTTGAAAGCACAGCCCACTCAAACATGCTATTATTAGAACCAGGTGAGAAATAATTTTCCCAATCTGGGAACACTTTTGAAATTAAGAAAAGAAAATCTCTTTCCACTGTTAATTTGGACTAAAAGCCAAAATGTCTACAAAATCTGCAAATTGGAAACCAGTGGAAATGAGTAGAAACAATTTGGCTAAGTAGAAACCATTAAAAGTTTATGATGAAAAGTGATCAAGTTTGGAAAAAGTATTCAGAAGATACAGATATGCTAGAAAACACACTGTAGGAGAAAGGAATTGGTGGAAACATTGTCTGTCCTTCAAATTATACTCATTAATAATAACTGTGAAGGATAAATAAATATATTGGTGAAGAGCATCTACATTTCTTGAAAACATCAAACTCACAGAGTTCTCATTTCCTTTTCCCTTGAAATACATCGGCTTGCTCACATAAATCAGTCATGAAATTATAGGCTCCCAACATAGTCTTGATTTGGGGTTAGAAATAGCAACAGCAGCATTTTCAGTATTTTGAATTCAAATTCCTTCATGAAGCCTCTGAACTAAAAGGTTGAAACTGTATATGTTTGTATGCCCGCTTTTCAGCTTCAAAGAGAGATACAATATACCACAAAGCCTATAAGAGACTGGAAAGGAATGTCACCTTCAAAATATGTCTGTAAATTCAGAAATGTGAAGAATTTCACTTCATGGAATCAGATGTCATGCTAAACCCATAGTACAGGTGAATATTTCCCCATAAGCATCACTTTCTGTGTTAGGCAGCTTTGAAAATTTGAGTTAAACACCGTACAAATAAAACAACTTCCATTTAAAAAACGACTTCTGAAAGCTGTCTAACAAAAACTCAGTATGGCTGTCTGGATGCATTTTATGATTATTTGTTTGGCTACACAATGTCACACACTGAATGCAAGGTCAGCTTCACCTGTGACATTGGAAGACAAACTTAAGTGAGATCAATAGATTATGATCACCGATAGCAGTGGTAAAACTAAACTGTCACTCCATGCACTTCCACATAACAGAAAAGACACAGACACTCTAAAACTCAGGGTTTGTAGTTTCTGCAGGTTTTAAGTTGTTCTTCCAATACCCATGGATATTTATGAGAGGTATGTTTAACAACAGTGTATTTAACTAGGCAACAGAGTTCCATTGTCAAGACAGGGTGGCCTTGTGGCAGAAATTGTAACATGCTTTCAAGTCTGGTGGTGTGTTCTCCAGGTCCATGATGAATCTTGTTTACATTTCTCTAGTTCTTTGTAATGCCACTGCAAGAGCAGCAGAGCAGGATACCCTAACTCAGTTTTCACTGGTACTAGGATTGACAAGATGTGTGTTCCAGGTTTAAATTGACTGGTTTTTGCCCAGAAATGTGATTATGATGCCAAGAATAGAGTTAGAGCAAATAAGTTGGAATCAAGAGCAAAATTATCCCCATAAATTTAAAGGTAGGTATTACCTAAACAGCTAAAATTAAACATTCTGCCTAATTTCTAGTACTATTTATCTTCTTTTGTGTTCAGGAAAGGAAAATAGAAAGGTTTCATTTCATATCGGGGTAAGAAACCTTTTTAAAAATCATTTTCTGAACATTTTGCCATTAGACATTTTTAAGATGACAAAAATTTTCACAACAGCAGATGATAAGCAACAAAAATTCTTCAGCATAATTATTTAAAAAACTGATGGCTGTAAATATGTTTAAGAAAAGACAAGTGAATCCAATATATCATAAGAAATAGCATCATTCCTGTCCTTACAACTTAAAATATTTTCTAGGCACCTCCTTGTTTTGGAAAGTATATGCTGTTTTAAGCAACTAAATATTCTGGTTTTATAAGCAGCAATTCTAACATGGTTCTTTACTGTATTTTGCTAACATCCTGGTTTTTATATGCTGCAATAATCAATCATTCCCTGCTAGAGAGAAACGTGCTATTTCTAACGTTTTATTTTTAACAGCATGTTTCATAATAGATCACATTCAATTCCATTTGTGAGCTCCCCAAAGCCCAAAATAGCAGTAAAAGATGGACAGTTTCTGGGTAAGAAAAATATTTTGGCTGAGGATATTTACAACTTGGAAATATTTAATCCTTAATAAAATAAAGGTTAGCTGCTGTGAAGCTGATAATTAGAGCTCAAAAACACTGAGGCTGCCTAATAAATTCTGGTATGTAGGTACAGCAGTTCCATCTATGTTTTGATAAATCTTATTCTGTTCTCCAAATGCTGACTTGAACCAGGAGGCCAGGGCTGAGAGCATGAAAAGCTATTTTTAGGTCTCATTCCCTGCGTGAGGATCTAAATGGGCTACACAGACCCCAGTGAACGGTGCTTATAAAACATTTGCATGGGGACAATTGTGAAAGCCAGAAGTACACATGGAGCACAGAGACCTCTGCCTGGGAGACATATGGTTCTTAAACTGGCCTTGGTAGCTTAGATGGCTACTGCAATGACCCTAAATACCCTGGATGTATTGTGAGAGTAAGAAAAGAGGCTGTGATAGTATTTGAAATTGGTGGATGTTCAGCAACACAAGAGGCCATATTCATATTTGCTATGTGTTTAATAGTACCAGAGAGATGTTTCAATAAACCTGGGCTATCGAGGATTCAATGACCCTCTGATCTGTGTGGTCATGCTGTATTTTAGCATATTTCATTACAAAATAAAGAATCAAACAATTAACTGCTCAAACTTTAGAGTCAGTTTCACATCTTCATACTTGTACACATAAATCTGATTCATGTTTTCAAAAAAGCTCACTCTGTCTGGGAGCTGAATATTTTTGAAGTCTGATCACTTATTCTGGAAAAAAAAAAGGAGTTGAACAGTTTTATTGATAAATTAAGACCTACTTATTACTGATTGAATTAGAAATAAAAAAATGAAAGCATATGTGGAAAATTATATCTAAAGAACTGTTAGTCTAGAGGTATAATAGATATAAGAGGTATCATGTTCAAAGTAATGTGTCCTTCCATCAGAACGTATTACAATTATAGAAAAGATGGTAATTACATAGAAATGATGAAATTAATCTATTGATCCAAAATAGTAGTAACTTGGAATAATAAGAAAAGAGGATGGCAACATTAATCCTCTCATAGAATTGAAGAACACACCTTGTAGAAACTTTTAAAAAACTAAAATAAGCACGTGTCTGCTGGAAACAGCTAAAATTTTGAGAATATGTACTGCAGACCCACCAGATAATAAAAGAAATTTACACTGTGTCTAGAATCAAAGAGAAAAAATTGTCATTTAAAATATACTTGTAATGCATAACAAGTAAAAAGATGCTCTTTTTTTTTTTTTTTTTCCCTTTCTTTTTTACTTTCTGTGATGCTTTCTGAAGGATCTTATTCTTGATAGGATTTGACTCGATTTTCATTGGCTAGCCCACAGTGATCCTTTGGGGACTTGTGTATCAGAGTCCATGAAAAATATTTCAAAATCTCATCTCCCAAATTTATAGTTGAGGAGATGAATTTTCTGTTACTCTTACTTGCAACTCCTTCAAATGTCTATTTGGGCTTGTATTTTCCTACTGCTTAACACCTCTGAAATGCTTTGCTTGGCAGGGTGATCAGATATTTTATGAAAGTACTTTAGCAGAGTAAAGCAAACTGTTTTCCCTACAGCTGTCTGATTTGCCAATGGCAAAGTGTCATGTTATTAGCAATTATTTCCAAGTTATCATAACATCTCTAAAGCATTTAGTAAGCCACTGCCTTCATTTACATTCTTAAATGCAGCATCTAAAGGAGCATTTTAGATGCATGAGTGTGTTTGATAAAGGTTTTGGACATTTACTGCAGTCTTAAAAGTGCAAAGTGCTTCTGTGTTGGTTTTTGTTTTTTAGTTTTGGGTTTGTTTTGTTGTTTTTTTTTTTTTGAGACTGTATAGATTTAGAGAATTCTTTTGAGAAAGTCAAGATTTTAGCATTTTAATGAAACAGAAAAGCTAGACTTTGTATTTCCCTCTGACAAAAAAAAAAAAAAAAAAAAAAAGAATGTCCATGCCCCCCAGTTTTATACATGATGACATAACAAATTGTATATATCAAACCAGGAAAGGCTGTCAGAGCAAAGAGTGGGTTTATTTGTGCTATATGTGAGCTGTGGCATATGATGATCAGCCAAAAGCTCAATGGATTCTAAAAACTAGAATACTTCAACTGAAGGGTATTAAAATGAGCCAGTGCAGACTCTCTTGTCCTTTCTGCTGTGATAACAATAGAATTTAAGGCTTTTCTATAAAGGAAGTGGAACATGCCTGCTCCTTTTTACCCTTCTGAAGATTATGGCAGACAGGTTAGAAGGAATCATCACTTGGATCACTTTATCAGTGATGCAAGTGAAATCACACAGTAAGTTTTCCATCTGGTGGGAAGCCCCTACATTGTGTTTCACTGCTTTCAGATACATTGCACCACTGCAGGAACACACAACGTGTTCTTTTGAAAGTTAAGTTGATGTACATTTGATTGAGTATTAATGTGTGTTTATGGCAAGATTTCCTTGCAGGAAAACACATTGGCCTCACCTGACTCACAGTTCTAAATACCAGTATTTTGATAATAGTGGCTATACAGAATATGTGGCCTTTTCATACCAAATGTATAATCTCTTACATTTCCATGTCTGCTTCAGGATTTCTCTTAGGCTTGTTTCAGACAATGTAATTAACTTCTATTTTAATTTTTGTTGACATTTTCTTTCTAATGACCATAGATTAAATGTCTTCTAATTTCACAATATGATACTAAAAAAAAAAAGGAAACTTCTCCATAATTACAAAAAATTGTATTGACATGAGCATAATATAAATTTATATATAAATCCTATGAATATAATATAAATTTAGCATGACATTTCATAGATTACATAATCATTTTTTATATTGTATCAGTGCTGGAGGGAGGACATCAGGTATAGTGAAATGATCTGTTTTATTTTTAATTGATAACCTTGGCCACAGGAAATCAATTTAATGGAGCTACTTCTGGAATGAATCCAGGACTCTACATAACTCCAGGATTGCAGACCTCTATTCCAGTGAGGTCTCTCTTCTCTCTAGCTTCCTGGTGTTATGCTGTGTGGTATGTGTTAACATATCAATAGTTTTAAGATCTAAAAAAATCTTTGTACTGACTTCCCCATTCTGGACCATCTGTTGTCCTCAAATCACATATGCAGTTTACTTTCCCCTTCAGCTCTACGTTTGTTTCTACAGTCAGCTTGGGCAACAAATTCAGAAGCAAGGTATAGAGCGTATGCACCTAAGTAATCTGGTTTTTATTGAATTAATTATATGATGGTATTTTGCCAATGATGCAAACAGAATTCTCTGTCAGAATGAAAATCATAAGTTAATTCCTTTGTCCAGTTCATCAATTTAGTTTCAAATACAACACAGTGTTTATTGTGCTGTATTTGAAACTAAATTGATGCACTGACTGTGAGTCACAATATAATTCCTTTTTTTTCTCTTCTTTTTTTCTTCTTAATGTCAATTAATGCTATTAACACAGACTTAAAGAAAATACTTTTAAAGACTTTAAAGATTAATTATGAAATCATACATCAGAATGGTGCTTATACTCTCACAGCACTGCAATATACAAAATGGCAGTGTGTAGGTAAAAGCACAGTCATTATACACTTTGTAACCTTTTCTCAGTTTAGAAAATACAGATTAACAAGTAGGGAAAAGAGGAAAAGAGCTGCCACAGCAGTTTCCTCTTTCATTCACTCACTGCCGTTACTGTGTCAGAGTCTTTATTTTTCAAGACTGCTATTTGCCAGCAAAGTGAATTGCTAAATTGCTCAAATCATGATCAGAAAGAATCAGAATTCATCTTCAAGCACTGAGTCAATTTGTAGTAGAAAGTAAGAAAAAGGGGTAACCTGTTCCGTCTCCAGTGTAAATAATGTGCCTGATTTTTATCTCAATAATATTGCTAAGAGAAAGGGCAAGCTGGAGGCTTCCACACCCTCAGTTATGTGTCACTGTCCTGGGATCAAAAAGACAAAATGCAAACAAATTTTATTCTTGTATTATTCAAAGGGTAAAGTTGTCTTCATGGTTTGATATGTACTGAAGTATACTGAAAGTATATATCCCAAACTGAAGTATATCTTTAGTGCTACCAAAGTTTCTGTAAGAGAAATGTATTCATGTTCTTTTATATTGCAAGTAGTTATACACTTGTAGTGTTACTAGTAAGAAACTTGGTTATTTTTAAGAGTCCACTTTGAAAATGACAAAAGACAAGTTCAACAATCCACTTGCCAATCAAGCAACATTTTTTCCCAGTTTAGTTCACCCAAACTGTGAAAATAAATTTTCTAGGAAAAAAAAAAAAAAAAAGGCTTGGGGAACTTAGGATATGATTATCTTCAAAGTGAAGCAAAAAAACAATTGCATCACTAGAATAAGAAATTCTGTTTCATAATGTAAGCAACAAGAGTGAACACACAGATATCATGTGCCACCTACAACATGTGAAACTAGTTGTAACCAAGATAGTCTGATAAAAGCTTTTTCCATAGGTTGACCTATCTCCAGAAAAAAAAAATACCAAATCTAAATAGCTTAGGTACCCAATTTTTAATTTAAGACTCCTATAGGGGAAAATAGCACTGATTTAAAAAGGAGGAAAGAGAAATTTTCTTTCTGAGAAAACCATATCAAAACAAAAAATTACAAAGCCACCTTCCATGCCTTATCAAATTTCTTTTCACAACAACCTTGCTTTTTTTTGCTGCTAGGATGCCTTTGAAACTTTTTTTTTTTTTTTTCTTTTTTTTTTTTGTGATGGGTTTGCCTCTTTCATAAGGCAAATCAGTTTCTGGAGTCCTGCTCTGCCTCTATCTCACAACTCTGGAGTTTACAGCAGGGAAACTGAGTTTCTGCAAAGTTGAACAAATTGAACATAAATCTGTAAAGTGGCAGGGCAAAACACTAAAACTAAGGCTTTTTTTCCCCACTCTACTCTAGCAAATTTCCATTTGTTTACAACCTAGTTTAAATCAATCTGATTAAATAAGAACACAACAATGACTCAGATGAGCATAACCTACATAACCTTGTCTGGAACGCTAACATTGTTATTTTTTGCGGCCGAAGCATCAACTGCAAAAATTTGACAAATTAAAACCTTAGCTAAATCTAGAAGGCTTTTAATGTTAATGAAGACTTTGCCACTCCTATCTCTTATTACTAAAGTGCCTATATTATCTCCTGAGTATACATCAATTAACCATAAGGATGTAATTCAGAATAAAATCTTCTTGACAGTGAGTGTAATCCTGCCTAATATCAATTCTCCTCTTGGTTAAAGCTATTTCCTTTCATAGACTTGCCCCTGTGCAAACAATCCTAATCAATACCACAGGAAATCTTAGCCAGAGAGGTCAACCTGCCACAGAAAAAAACATAGCACTAATTATTACTGAGAATTAGTTTCATTTACATGCTTTGTTTCCAGTCAACCTTGAAAAGAATCTGATCCAAAATTAATCTAGAACAGTTGTCTACATCACAAATAATTACAAATAATTACTATTTGAAGAAATTTTTGCCCAGCCTCTTGAAATCATACTGTCATTGTAACTTCTGGCTATATCTTCACTATTTCTTACGTGTTGATGTCACACTTTTCGAAGCAGCTCTATTCATTTGGTTTCCTCAGGCAGTCTTTTTTCTCTCTAGCACTAAAAAGGACAGGAGAACATAATTTTCAAGATATTGCAGATCACCTGCTTGACATATTCCATGCGCACTGGTATAGCTGGTGGAAAGAGGGGGCAAGTAGGTACATCCCTGAGTAACCAAGTTCAGTAATGGAGTCCTGTTTGGTGTTAGATCCAAAGAAGTACTGACATAAATTAGCAGAAAAACTTAAAAAAAAATCTAATAATATAACCATTACTTTCACTAAGGGACAATCAATTCTTGAACTGCCCATAAATCTCCAGAGAATAATATGCAAGTTTTTCAGTATTTCACAGCTGTATTCTGCCCTCAGAGTATGTGGGCAGCTCTCTTCAATTGCAAAGAATGCAGATGAAGGGTATGATATGTCCTGAAGTGATGACAATTTGATGATTATTGTGTTTGATTTGAAACTCTACCCTTGCCATTGAACTTATATTTCTTTTATAAGGCCTATTTTAATGTGGTTATAGAAACTTTTGTCTCATTTCACACAAGGCAAAAAATAGCATGTAAGCCTAAAAGCAGTATTTTCCTTTTTTCTATCAAAATTAGAGCCAGAACATAAGAAAAAAAAAAAAAGATGTGTCTACTCTATCCTCCATTTTCTATTGAGGCCTTGCTTTCTGACATATTGAGCCTTCGGTTTAATAAATCAGGAAATGAATAGCCTGATGTGATCCTTTTCAGCCTTAAAAGATGCTTCACGAAGGTAGCTAATTTTTAAAAGAATTACTTTGTCAGCAGTGTATTTTGAATTCAGCTAGGATTGAAGGATTGCCGTATTAATTTGCAGAAACCCTCTTCATTTGAGGAAGGAGAGAAACGTCCTTCCATATTCTCCAAATCTGAAAGTTTTTGTTGCATCTTTGCAGCCAAATATTTCGTTCCTCCAGTTTGCAACAGCATTTCATTTTGAATTTCATGTTATTTTAACTTTAACACATGAAATAATCCCAATTTTTTTTCTTAGATTCAATAACAAATATTTGATTCGATTTAATAACAATTTATTGAATTCTTAGATACAATAACAATTTATGTTTCGGTATTAAGACAGAATCTTTCTTTTTCTTTCTGTCTTTGATATTTGTCATGATTGAATTTGCCTTTTTCCCAAAACTTCTACAAAAGATTCAGAATTTAGCCATAAAATCCTAAAAGGGAAATGCTCTAAAAAGCTATTTGGTTTGCTGTTTCCACACCCACATTTTGGGTTTAGTTTTAAAAACATATATGTAGCTAACCATATTAAATACTTCCTAACCCTAAATACTCTCTTTTGGGTTGAAAATAGTTTTTCATTTTCCCAAAATGTTAATCGTTGCTATATAGATATAACAAGATATACCTTGTTAGTGAAATATGACTGTCTCTGGTCAGTGATGCTGACTTTCAATTTAATATGTATATCCCAGTCATAAAGAGAAGAGCTTAATTGTTCTCACCATGCATGGAAAACATTTATGGAATATTATGTCTAATCAGTGTTTTAATGAAGCACATGCACGTAGGGGATCTGTCTGCTATATGAGACAATGATTCCTGTCTTGAATAATTTAATAGACTATAGCAAAATTGAGACATCACATAAAATAATAAATTGACAATTCCCATCAAAATGAAATGTAATTTAAACTAAATTGGAAGCTAGAACTGATTTTCTGGCATGAATAGAGTGATATCAAAGTTTTCTTTAAAAATAAAGCAAAACAAAGCACAACAAATTAACTGTAATTTTCAATCTTATCAGCACAGTTATCTAATTAATTTTTTTCTTTTAATTATGAGGCAAATTTTGGATAACTGGACTGTATTAGTTTTGTAAAAAAAAAAGATTGCACTAAAAATAGAAAAGCTAGATGACATGTTGCATTTCATTGGTAAACTTCAAAAAATATACATGACTGTGTAGCATTAGGCTGTGTACAAAAAGAGTTCTGGAACTGTTTATTTCTTTCCACAACCCTTACATGTACCTTCTTGCTTTACAGTAACCTTCTGATTTAATTACAAACTCTTTTTCTTTTTATGTATGATGTTTAGTCCCATTACATCCAACAGACATGATATTTTTGGATGTATACAAACAAAATAGAGCAGACAGTGCAATTCAAGCATGGTTTGCCAAACTTCCTTATAAATAAACTGGTTTTATTTACCTCAACAAAATTTCACATAGACTTGGGGTCTAAAAACTTCCACCTTCCCTTTGGGTAAGAAGTAGTTTCCATAGGTAATTGGTGCTTTTTAAGAGAATTCACCATTCAATCAGTGGTTTACCAGGAAAATTACATAAAATAGTAAACCTCTATGGGCTTATGTAGGAAGTGTTGAAAGGAGAACCCTCTTCTTCACATATTTACAAACTCAAGGCCAAGAACTTGCTAGTGTAGAATGCTTTCCAAAGGAACTAGCAGCTTGGGATCTTCCATTTTTTCAATGTTCAATTTTAGAAACTTATGGGCTCATTAAATCCGGCAGTAGTAAGTACTTATCTCATGAAAATCCTTCACTGAGATACTCATAATTCCATGTGCTTATAAGAATTAGTTGTCTATAAATGTTAAGTGATAAATTATAGAATATTCCTCAGTAAAGATCAGATGTTTGGAAATGAATGCTCATTCTTTTCCTCTCAAATCATAGTTCTTTTCTTGTGTGCATATACAAATCACTTATGGTTGTTAAATATCATTAAGGATGTAGAGAATCAGGAATTCTGAATCTCAAATAACACAGGAAAGTATCTGGATGACTGAGAATGTTTTTAAATTTAGCTTGGCTTTAGCAGCTGGAGAACTCTTAGAGATTTTTTTGAGGTCTTTCAGTTTCTCTGGTCTTTTCTTCCTACACGTTAGCATAACTATAGGAAAATAGTCAATTGTTTCATAGATTTAACTGCAGAACAGAAAGTTGCTTGGGTTTTTTCATTTTTTAGTTTGCTTGAGCATTCATTTGACATTGTTTTCTGGTCCATATAATCTATTCTGATTTTCTTTAACACAGAAAATATCTCTGTTTTTAGATGTCTTCTGTTGTTTAGTTGGTTCTTTGACAGATATATATCATAATGTTCTTTTCATGGTCTTCAAATTTATATTCTGGAAATTGGTCTTTTAATAGCCTTCAAGATTTTCCAAGCTATGCCAATAATTTACCACTTAACAGTGGAAGTGCAGCAACTGAACTTTCATCATTCTCCTGTAGAGTAAAGGAATCACTTTTGATAGTCAAAGCTGCCTTTCAGTTATTAGGAACTAAGATTGTGATATGCATTCAGAGACATGAGGATAAAGAATTGCAGAACAAAATGAGAGTTAAGTTCCTGCTTAATGAATCATTTAGAAACAATACGTCTTTCCCAAATAATCAGCAATCCTCCCTGTCAAAACATGACTTTGCCAGACTTTTCATCTGACATGCTGTTTAAAAGGAGACAAAAATCTTACAGTCTAATTTTCTAGATCTCTTGAAAACTTCTCATTTTACAGAGAGAAATTAAGTCATTCACAATTTCCTAATCCATAAGTGCTTGGAGAAGTAAAAATGAAAGTGGAAACTGTGTTGCTTGATTACTGCAAACACCAACTACTTTGGTAAAGGACTAAGTGGACACTCTCCTGTTTTCACTTGGTATACACATGGTTTCCTGTAACAGAGCAGACCATTCCTGCAGTCACCTTCTTTATAAATTGAAGCAAATTGCATTAAAAGTATAGTTAGCATTACTTTGGTTTGTACCACCTTATTTTCTTGAATGGGTAACATAGCCTGTTAAGACAAGCTCAGAATTCAGCTTTTCCATAATCAGTTAAGGTTAATCAAAGGGCTGAAAATAACAATGATTATTTTTAAATAAAAATAATAATTTCCACAAAGAATATACAGACTAGCTCAAATGTAATTTTCCTTGAGCTGCTCCTATGTTTTCCTTCATGTGAGTGCTCTGTTTACTTGGCAGCGATAGTATATTTCTCCTAGAATGGCTTGAGAACACTATTCTCCTCACTTTCCTTCTGTTAAACCACAGGAAAGAACCAATGCATGTTTCTTCCAAGACAGACACTTTATTCAGAGAAGCATGGATGGAGGATAAATCCGGAACAGAACAGATTTGATGGATGACTATCTTGCTCTGCTAAGTCACATAAACATACCAACAATGTGTAACATAAAATGAGGAAAATGGAGAAGAAGCAGGATAATTCACATCCAGCCAAATCAGCTAAAATGTTCCCCTTGACTTCAGATGTGACTGTGGTCATGAAATGTCTGATGCTTACCATTTTCTAGCCAACAGAAGAGATGTGAGAAAAAGAGAAACTTCTAGCACCCCAAAATAATCTTGCAATGGGTAGTGTTATTGAGAAAATTGTACAGTGGATGTAAACTGATGAATGGATTGCTTTATTACTTATAAGTTTTTACCCTCTTGGAAAATAGGGATTTGATTTTTGCAGTTAAAGACCAGAGATCTCTGCCACATTTATTAATCACAACTTAAAGATCATCTTAGCAATTCATTATAGCACCCATATATTAGAAAATGTCAACGTGGTCCCAGCCCATTTTATGATAAAATTGAAAACTATCTGAAGATTACACTGGAATTCTTCAAAAAGACATAGTGTTACGGTTTAACCACAGCTGGCAACTATGTACCATAGAGCTGCTCACTCTTCAGCAACGGGACAGGGGGAAGAGAATTGGAAGGGTAAGAGACTATTGGGTTAAGATATACATAGTTAAGTAACTGAAATAAAATAATTAATAGTAAAAACAATAATATGTTGAAATGAGAAGGAAAATAACAAAGAGAGAGAAATAGAGCCCAGGAGAGGCAAGTAATGACAATGAAAACAATTTCTCACTACCATCCAGCTGGTGCCCAGCCTGTCCCTGAGCAGCTGCCCCCTGGCAAAACTGCCCCCTTTATTGGCACATGGTCTTGAATACCCCTATGGTCAGTTGGGATCAGCTGTACCAGATATGTCTCCTGCCAACTCCTTGGACACCCCCAGCCTCCTCGCTGGTGAAGCCACCTGAGGCGCAGGAAAGTCTTGGATGCTCTGTAAACCCTGCTCAGGAATAACATAAATATCCCTGCATTGTTAACACAGTTTCCAGCAAAAATCCAAAACACAGCCCTCCACAAACTACTGTGGAGAATAGCTGAGACAAGTTCAGACTGAAATATTTGATTAATGTTACAATAGAAGGCAATCTTAAAATGGAAGTCCCATCCCTGCTACTTCCAGCTGAAAAGATCCTCAGTGTGACTGGTGAGGTTTTGCAAATGTAGCTCTCCATCTGTCACCACTCACGTTTTTTGCAACTGCACAGATAGCTCAAAAGTTTTACAGTTACAGGATTTTGCCCTCTGTTATGTGAACTTTTAAGCCTTTAGTCCAGAAAGTCAGAACAAAGTGGAATCCTGCAGGACAAGAGTCAATGTATGAGCAGAACTCTGTTCAGTTCCTCATCTCAAATCAATCTATGCCTAGTTCTAGTTGATGTAGCCAGTCCCACTGGTTTCTACTAGTTTCAGTCAATTGTTTTTTTAAGGAGGGAGGGAGAGGAAAGAAAGGTCACCAAGGAAAGTTATCTATTGACATAAGCATATGATCAGTGTGTCAAAGAAGAAACAACAAACTGGACATTTCTTTTCCCATCTATGGCTTTTTTTCTAGATTGTCTGTTAAAACTCTATTCCCAAATAGCAACAGTCTCAGTAGTATTAGTGACCTTTGGCAACAGCCTTTCTGTCTTTTGGGACATTGATTTTTTTTCCCTCTGGCTTCCATATAGCAATTTGGCATCTTATTGACCCAGATCTACAAAGTGGGCAGTATCACTAGCAGCAAGGGAGTTTGAGAGATTTTTTTAGTACAATAAATAAGAACATGAGCTGGCACAGGCTGCAGTGAAAAAAGCATTGATAGTACTCTAGATTCAGGCAGCTCTAGTGGACTGACAGCCGTGTTTGGTGGATGTGGCATTGGCTTATTTTTCTCAAGATTAGGTCTTTAGCCACACAGAATACTTGGTAGCCATACACAGTACTTGGCTTGCTGGTCTTCCAGAGTGTGTCTAGGCCCCAAAGGCTTTAGTTTCAGTTTTCAGAATTCCAAGTGAGTAAAAGCTTATGTGTTTGTAGAGTGTATTAATATATTGACACATAAGAGCACAGAAATTATGAGAACCCCCTCAACTTCTCCTGTTTTCTTGTAATTATTGATACATCCCTAGGGATTTCGTGTATAGACAATGAGCCTTGTGCATCCTTTATATTTTTCAGGGTTTTTTTAGTAAAGGTTAATAAATATTCCATTTCCCTGTAGAATACAATAATCTTGTCAGCAGTAAGTGTTTGGAATCCTTGTATGGATTGATTCTCATAGTGAAATTACTATGTATTCCTATTTAAAACTCTGTGGAATGTACTAGCTTACTAAAGGATTGAAATGGATTGCTTTGAACTATGTCCTGTGGAGGACAGTCGGCAGCTATCCAGCCTAGTTCATTTTAATCCTACTCAACACTATTATTTGGTAATTACAAATTTAGTTGGTCTAAAACTGAATGGTTCTATCGTCTTCCAAAGACCCACACTGATGCTTCCCAAGAGAACACTACTCCCCAAGTACTGTTTTAAAGTTGTCTTCTTATTCTGTTAAGGGAAATAAAGCTGTTTTGTAGACTATTTATGAGAAAAGTTTTTAACTGTTTAGCTTTACAGTGTTGTAAAGAACAGCATGGGTGATGTGCGAATCACAGCCTTGAGATTAGATCCTTACCGTCACAGCAAGCAATGGGTTCAATCCTAGAGCAACCTTTCTTTCTTTTACAGCTGTTTTTCTCTATAGTTATATCAGCTGTGCAGTTATCTCTCTCTATATTCAAACAAGTGTACTGCAACAAAAACCCACAAAAAGAACCAAAACCAGAAAATTAAGAAGCAGAATGACTAGCCTCTATGAGAAAATAACAAAGAAAAGTGTGAGCTGTCTTTGAAAACAGTGAGTTTTTCCAACAAAAAAAATTGTAGGTTTGTATACTTCTATTAAGGATACATTTTTGTGCAGAACAAGGCTCAGTTTTTGTGTATAGACCCAGCTAAAGGAAAACTGAAAGTAAAGGACACAGGTTCTGGGAATTACACAGAAAATATCTGAAAGTTTTACATTAGTGCTAATATTCTCCTTTCAGTTAGGCAGATAAATTGCTGGAACACCCACTACCAGAGACTGATATATATTTAAAATCCCCAATTTTACACTCTTTACTCAGTTGCAATTTTTCCAGATGTCTGCCTGAGGGTTTAAGAACTCGCTACTCTCTGCTATCCATTTTGCAACTCTTCTTTATACATTTAATATGGTTTTGTACTCCTTTGACATCAGTTCATTCCTGAAAAGCATAAGCATCTGACACAGAATTTTAGTGAGGTACTCCAGGAAATCCCCTCAGCACAAAAGGGATATAATACCTCTTATTTCCAAATCTGCTCATGCATAACCAGGGTCAGCATACACTTCTTCAGAGTATATTTGTCTTCAGTAAGACAAGAAAGGAAAAGACTCCAGTGAATTTATTTAATAATTGATAGTGGAAATAGACTCTAATGAAATTTCCATCATCCAGAAACATGAACTCTACTTCATATATACTGTCATTCATTTGTTGGCTAATAGCTAACTTGGCAGCTTCCTTGAATTCCCTACCTGGATACAAACAGCCAGCCCACTCCTCCTATGATAAAGCTCTTCAAATCTCAAGGGAACCAGAGATCTGTTAGGGCTGTATCTTTAGAGGCTGTGCACCTCCACAGCAGCAAAAGCTGGAAAAGAAGCCACATTATAGGGATGAACCTGAATGTTTCAAAGTGTATTTATCTATTTCTTTGTAAATTCTTTATGGGTTGGAGCTAACAGGGGACCCTCCAGACAAACTCTGAACTCAGTACTTTTTCCAGTCCAAATTCCAAGTCCTTTTAGCCCCTATTATTTACACATGGAAGATTTGTGGGTTGGAAAGTGGGTGTATTGAGATAGAAACTCCTAACGTATGATGGCAAACGAATTTCTCCATAGTATCCATCCTTTAGTCTTTTTGTATGACGTGCAAAATTTGTAGCTGCAGTGACTGCTTAAGACACCAACAGGCACTGTGTAGGTATTAAGTGCTGTATTTTCATAAAGCTTTAATGTTTATATAACTTCCTATGAATAAAAGTGCATGTATTGTATATATGCCATGAGAGAGGTGAAAAATATATGCTTCTGACAGTAAAGAGCCAAAATATTTGGAGACAGTGATGCTATTTGATACTTAATGGCTGCCTAATGAAATATATTTTACAATTAAAACTGGTCTTTCATTTCCTGCTTGACTACATCTAAAATTCTAAGACTTGAATTCTTTCCATGGTTGAAAGAGATGAAAATTATACAAAAGACAATACTTTGCTAAAAAAAAAAATTCTTACTACTATTTTTTCTCTTAATCAAATATTTCTTATCTCAGCATTCCATTACTGTTCTGTCTTACTATAAATAGCTTAACTAAAATGCACAAAGTAGAAAACCAAATCTGTTGTTTCATAATAAAGTATTTTTCATCTAATTTCAGGCCTCAAATTTCCAGTCTTCTTACTATTTATACAGATTTTCTCTTTAATTTCAGTAGGACTAAACTTCTGCAGGTATCTCCAGAACCAGGTCTTTCCAAGCAGTTATATTGAATACCTTCAAAAGACTGTCTAATGATAAATTTGTATCAGCTTTGTCATACAATAAGTAATTTTTATGAGGTTTAAAACATGCATCTGTGACTACAAATACTCAATTTATGGTGAATATTTTATTCTTTGCCAGCAGGTGTTCTTTCCAAGCTTTATACATTTCCTTAGTCAAAGAGATTTCAGGGCTTAGTTTAATTTTCCGTGGCAGCTAAGCTCCTCCATGGCTGACTACACAAGGTTGCTATTAAAATACTTCTTCACCTGTTACACTCAGTAATCAATAGTCTGCTCTAATATTTATACTGTCAAATACCTCAGCTCATTATTGTAGCTTTTATATTACCTGTATGTCAACAACATGTACATGTGCATGTACAAACTCATAAAATGATACTTTTTGTAACCTCTACTCATTCAGTCTATTTGAATAATGCTTTGGAAGCACTTTTAAGGGCTCCTAAGATCAGAAGGCCCTGGGGAATATATAAAATTCTTAAACTATAATTAGGAACCCTAGAGGGGCATTCCATGCAAAAATACACTTTGCATATACTGCAGTAGATCAGGTTCATAGCAAGCACCTTGAGGTCAGAAGCAAAGTGGTGAAATTGAAAATGTGAGTGTTATGAACACAAGAGAAAAGTAAAAACCTTAGTAATGCATTAAAAAATAGAACTATGGCCAAAACAAAAAGAATTTAATTACTTCCATGTATTCAAAAAAAACCCCAGTTGTTGATTGGGTTGTCTTCCTTTAAAACCCTTTAAGAAAAGCTTTAATTATTAAAAACTGTTATAGACTGAAAATAGAAATACCTCATTTTTCTCTTGTACATAACAATTTTTTAAAATTTCAGATAAAATCTGATGAGAACAATAGCTCTGATCTACAAGGAATAAAATTGTTTAATCTATTGGCATTGACTGCACAGAGTAAAAGTGGGAGAAGGCATGGAAAAGTGAGCACTCAGCCAATAGTATTATGCTTTTTCTCTAAAGTAAAGAGAAACTTTGCCCTATAGAAATTTTTGTCTACTTCTCTTCAACATTGGACTATCTTAGATATCAGGATTACTACTAACTTTTATCATATATGCAACAGCTCTGATACACTTCAATAGTCTTTAAAAATGTATAATTTAGGTATGATACTGAAAGGTAAAGATGCGCGCAAAGCAAACGCAGATGAGCTAGACATTATGAAGGTGGAATTCAAGACTCGGTGAAGTGTGATATCATGAAGATCAGGAAAATTAACTGAAGGTTGAACAAACAGAGTGCTTGAGTGACAGAGGAGACAGCAGCCTTCAATATACAAGTAGATTTGCAAGTGACAGACACCTAGCAGCAGATGCAGCAGATATCCTACAAGCTGACCGTATGATCCAAGTGAAATTTTCCACACTTCAATGGAGCATTTCATTCAGGCAATGCTCTCAAACCAGCAGAAGAGTATCAGAAGGGAACTCAAATACAGGAAACTTAAGCACAAATAGAAGTGTCAACAAACTTATTTTCAGTGAATATTTTAGAATTATTCTGTAGCCAATAGCAAATCAAGTCCAAAACGGGCAGCATAAACATTTTATTTTGACACTAGGCAAATACATTTTGGAGTCACTTAATCTTCACTAAGAGATAAGAGGACTTCAGGCGCAGACCAAATTCTATCCCTTCACTACTAAAATAAAATCTTTATTTAATCAGGAGCTCTGCTAGTATAAGCTAGATTACCTCCATTGATAATAATGGCATTATAATAATTTACTCATCAGGAGATTGATGCATTGAATATTTGAAAATACTAGAAAAATAATCTGTTTCCTTAGAAATAAGCATGACTGAATGGTTCCAGCACTTCCAGATTCCACATGTGAAACTATCTGTCTGCAGATGCTCTGAGATTCTCTGTGCAGTGTAAGAGGAGTGAGGCATTAAACAATGAACAACACAGAGGCTGTAGCTGCATACCTCTGATTGGGGCACATCCACTTCTAGGACTATATTTCTTTCTCTTTTCAAATCATAACCACATCATCTGACAAGCCAACTGTCTGTCAAGAATACATACAGAGAGTGGTGAACACTATGACATGCTCTTATGGAAATAGGATTAAGTTTCTGAACAGTCTGTAAGGCACACTCATTGTGGATTTTGCCAGCCAGGGCTTTCCACTTGGCATTGACAGCCTCTGTGTAGCTGGATTTTGTCTCCTAGCATGACAGCCAAGCTCTGAGTGTTACTGAGCATAAGGGAGCCATTGCAAATACTTTCAATTTGTTGGTAAAGTCACAGAAGTCTATACATTTCTGAAATACTTGGGCATAGGACAGGATCTGCAGGCTCAGAAACAAGGCAGAACCTTTAATACAACTGGAATGGAAAAAATGTTAATCAGCTGATAAAACCAGACAATATTTTGGCCAAATGTATAGCCAAGCAGAATATGTTTGTCATAATATAAGAGCAGCTAAAAGGCCTGAGAGGATGAATAGGAAACAATTCCCTCTCCAAAAGGAAGGAAAAGAAATTAGATGCATTTTTTCTCAAATAAAAATAAACAGAACAAACCTAGTCTAACTCACATCTCCCACTGATGATATCATGATCAAGAAAAAGGCAGAGCCAGGAACCCATTCAGAAGCTAGTTGGTTGCATTTTGTTAGATCAGGAAAGGAGATGCTAAAAATAAAGTATGCGATCAATATAGATGTATCTTAATATCCAAGAAAGTGTGAAACACATTCGGATGGTTGAATAGGCTGTTAGAAATTGGAGTAAAAAGTTGCCAAACTGTTTGAGGTTAAATGAAAGTTTAAAAATTACAGTAGACTCTAGAGAGATTTAGAGTTATCCAGGGCAGAAATTTCAGCTAATAATGCTAGTTAAAACAGCATGAAGATTAAGCAGTTTATGCTTACACAAAACTTAAAAGAAATAATAAACCATCTAGTATTTTGTGTTTCTTATAGGTGGTGTAACAATGGCTATACCAATCTTACTATAACATCATTTAAGTCGAATTGTCAAAACCACATTTTTTATATTTAGCCAAAAATTAAAAAAAAAAAATTACATAGCTAGAAAACTGCTAATGGTTTAAATTATATGCAATCATTTTTACTATATACCATTCAGATCAATCATACATTCCTGATCCTAATCCTCTCTTTATATCCTGAGCAAGGATAATTTCCTGGTGTCGGATTAAGTTGAATAAACACTAATTTCCCCATCATAACCAGTAATTTCTTTGCACTTCTTACAGAGAACTATACTAGAACAAATATGGGTAGCCCTTTGTAAACACTGTTTTTAAAGTCTGATTTGTTAGCAATGACACTCTTAATACAGGTTTACACTCAAAGTATTTTGTTAGTTACCTCCTAAAATTCAAGAACGTATTGAGTAGAAATCAGAAAACATGGTGGAAATCTCAAAATTCCTCACTGAAAACAACTCAATGAAAAACGATTTGAATATTGCCCTAACCAAATTCTCTGGCATTACAAAATAATATCTTTTATATGGAAGTTATATAAAAAAGGGTTTTTAATGTTTAAATGTAAAGTGCAAAATTCCAGTCTTGTATCTAGAAGGATTTTTAAAGGTATGCTTAAAGTTCACAAAATGGAAAGTATGACAGAATAAAACCAAAACTGACATATTTTGCAATTTGAAAATTAAATTCATTTGTCGGTTTATTCCCTTATCCATTTAAATGTGTGGCAGAGGGAATATATTTATCATACTGTGTGAATCAGAAAAGATTGCTATTTGCACAGAAGTAATATCTGGCTGAGTAGCTAAGCACCTGATACACTGCTGTGTTTGTTATTTATTTATTATAATCCTTTAAGGATGATCATAATCATTCTTCAAAGAGAGACATTAAACCCAAGTACCATTCAAACGTAGAGGGGATCATAACAGTAGGCTTTTTATTTCCTAATAATAAGCAAACTTGCTTCATTCCCAATTAACAATTAATTCCCAATTAACATTTAGTAATTTTATGTGTTCTATAAATAATTGCATTAATATAAACCAGTACCGATATTTGGTTTCAGATAAGAACACAGTATAATAATACATTGTTCATTAATCTTTATTTGCTGTTTGTCATTCTTTATTCTCTAAAGCTAATGATTACTTTCATTTAAGCAGGAAGGGAAGAAAGTAATACTATACAACATCATTCACTCATGAGAAATAAGAATTATTCAATAGGTTAAATAAGCAGTTCATTATCTGTTAATTTAGAGATAATATACTTGTCAATATTAAACAGTGAAACATGCTTCTTCCAAAAAATAAAACTGAAATAAAAGTAAAATCAGAAGTTCATGCACTAAAAAAAAAAGGAATCAATACTTCTTCCTAGATGTCCAACTGAGATGACAAGCTGAGAAACAGGTTTCTATTCTAATTCCAAACTCTAGATAGTAGAATTATAAAGAGGAAGTCTTAAAAAAAACCTAAATTTTTGAGGCAGAAAAAAAAGTATGAAGTTCCATTTGTTTTGTTTTGTTTTGTTTTGAATAAACATTCCACATGGGTTAAAAAAAACAATTTAAAAAGAGAAAAAAAGACAGGTTGTTAGATTGGATGGCTTAATTTTCAGATATTGATCAAAAACTAGCATTGAAGTATTTTAAATGGTTATATTTTTAAATGCTATACCCATTCAACAATTATTTTATAGTTTATGTATATGTTTGTCTATAGCAAGTCCTTTACAGCAAACAAAAATGGAAGCCAGAAGAAACAAACACAAAAAATAAATTGTCTATTCAGATACTCTGCTCCTGCTACTCCCTCCACTCCTACTAGATATTTTTTCCTTACTTTTCCTGGTATTCATGATTTACTCGGCCAGTGCTGACTGGCCTTCATGGATCTTTTGCTTTTGAATTAATAGCAAAGAGACCCCCTGTGTGGAGACATGACTGACTGTACACAAGAGTTTCATAAGCAGAGGTAAATTAGTCAACAACATTACTTTGCTTCTGTCATGCTCCTTCTGTTCAGGTCTGTTTATTTAGCCGAAAGTAAAAAGCAATTTCCACCAGCAGAAGTTCTGTATCTCTGACAAACTAAGGGAGCCCACAGTGGTGGGTAAAAGCAGAACATTGAACTGACCCTGCAGGGCACTTGCCCAGACACCATATTCATCAGCTCTTCAGCTTCTGCTATACAAAGACAATCTCTCATTGTTGAACTTTAATAAGTCTTTTTCTATGAGCTCTAGATCTTCAGCAAAAACTCTTTTCTTCAACACTTCAGCATGACTGGAGAGAGTTTTACACTGCAGCACATCTTTTCTTTCACATCTATTTCCCCACTGGAACGAGGGTCTTCCTGACTTCTAATGAAAACTACACTTCAGAGTTTATTTATATTATTTTCCTTTATTTAGGATAACTCTGGACAACAAAAAGTCTTGTTAGTGGTTCCTATGACAACAACCTTTTCGTTCTTAATCCTGAACAGATGGCTGGAGTAAAAGAATATTTCAGAGAGGTGCACCCCTACTTACAGGAAGTCAAGGTAACTTTAGGGATGGCTCACAAAGCCCCTCCAGTCAGTGGAATGACCCTTAGTCTGAGAGACATAGAAGCAATTAGTGCAAACACTTCTCCTATTTAGTCTAGTTGAGAGACTTCAAAACTATTTTCTACACGAAATAAATTGATGTTGGTTCAGTTGGCTCCCTGAAGGAATACAGCAGAAAGTAAAGCGCTAGGAATTTTTGCTAAGAGGTTGGCCAAAAACACGTTTCAGGAATGGCTAACAAAATTTTTGTCACAGAAACTTCACCTAAAGATTCAAGTAAATCACAGTTTGCACAGAAAGGAAATTCCATGTATTAGAACAACTACTGTAACTGGAAAAAAAGAGAAAAGTCTTTTGTGCACAAAATCTTTTAGAAGATGTAACTGATTCTGTTCCAAGTATGCAACTGGTCCCAACCCTGTGATTCACTGGTCCATAAACCTATGACTCTGTATGCCTTAAGAAAATGTTTCATAAAGTTACTCTTTTCTCATTATCAACATTTCAGGTGCACATGGACTGCAAGTCGGAACTAGGCCTTTATTAAAATGCAACTTGTTAAGCTTGAAATAAAATATCCTGGGTCTTAGCCAAGAATTTTAGCAGAACAGTAACCTCAGTGATTCAGGCAACTAACACCAATCAACCAGTTACCATAAGCTTATCTTTATCTAGAGGATTTGATGATTTAATGTGTGGGTGAAAGGTAACCTGAAGTTGAATTTTCAAAAAAACACACTACTATTAAGAAAATATTTTATTCAAATTTTAAATATATATCAAGGGAATATAAATAAAATTAGTCTCAGATTATTTTCTAATTAGTGATCAGCAATCTAATTCACAGTGGTATTCTTGTCAATAAAAATGTTTGGCATCTCAGACTTGGCTTTGAAGCAGTGCAAGCTCTGAAATGTTATTGAATTAAATGATTTTCCTGGATTTCTCATGGTCATCCAAACTTTCATTGTGATGAAATACCTGAACACACAACATATTCCTGCAATCAGAATTGCATTAAATCTTTCAATTAATGGACACAAAGGAATTGTACATAGAAAACTTTCACCAAGAATAAAGTTAATTTGGTTAATTATGTACCTTTTATTTTTTTTCCTAATTTAAGAAGGAGCAGGCATAAAGAACAATATTCTTGGTCTATATTTTTGGTTGCAGGAATAAAACTGCAACCTACTTTTGTTAAACTGGTCTGGAACCCCACTTGCAATGGTGAACATAAGCAATAAACAGAATCATAGCGTGTGACTTCCTCCAGAGCCAGAAAGCAGCCATGATGATGCAAGAAGCCCTTCCAAATCTCTTAAATGTATTTATCTTAACTTAAACATCTTAACTGCATAAAACTATATTCAAAATATTAAATACTGTGTGGTTTTCAATATTAGTGTATACATAATATACATATAAAACATGAAGTACTTTATCTCTAATTTTGTACACTGGTTAAAGAAAATAGAAGCTTTTATATTGTCTTTGAATGTGGTATATTCACCCTTTACGTATAAAGAGCTGGTGCCAGTGGTACAGAGTCAGCAGAGAGGCCTGGTAAATTACATGAGCCTATTGCAGAATTGCGGAATATTAGCACATTAAATTTCTTTTATGCCTATGGATTAATCTATTCCGACATTTGTATTTAATCATCTCCAGCTCCAGACAGGATAGGTACTACGGATTATCCTTATGATTAAGTTAAAACAGAGCTAATGACAAGAGGTCTCTGTTAGCATTCAAAGCCAGCACATGCTCTCACATATCTGTATCTGCTTTAGCCTAATTTTCAACACAAACCCCACCTTTAGTTGAACTCTGACAAGGTACCTGGTATAACCCCAGTTGAATGGATCCCTTATATACAATGCATTAATGGGATTAAATAATTGGAAACATATATTTTTATATGAGCCCTTTAACGCTATTTTATCTACAAGAAAATTTGGAAAACCTTTTCCTATCCAGTGTCAATTCTTCAGTTTGAAGAATGGAGACCTATACAGTTGAGTAGAATTGAAAAGAATGGTTGTACCTCTCACTGTAAATTATGTGACTATGTCTTCCTAAATCCACAGAAGTATAAACTAACAGCAGAGAGAGTAAACTACTCCCAATTACTTCAGCAAGTACTGACACAGAGGCCAGAGATCATTTAAATGCCATTACTCATCCAAGAACATATTGCAAAAAAGAGAAAATATGGCTGAGAACTACACAAAAGCTAAAGATTATCCTAGATTAAAACACAGAAAACACCAGTTTGTCAGCCTGAATATTGATTAATCATATTCCATCACATTAAGCTAACTCAAACGAGCTGTGATTGAAAAATGCATCCAATGCTGACTATTAACACAAAAAATACAGATAAGTCCATTGTGAGCATTAATTTTGAGCAGCTTTTTAATATAATCTAATTTATCACACATGTAGTAAAGTGGCATAATGAGTTTGTTTTCTGAAGAACAAAGCAGGTTGCCAGATTTGGGGCAGTACAGCTGAATAGAAATTAACCTATAAAAGCTGGTATTTATTACTGCAATTGCCTTTGCTGGAGTAGGTTTTTTATATTACGGAATAAAATTTTGAAGAATTTGCACTATATTCAATAGGGACACAGTGCCAAAATGGCTTTGCATTCCAGGTACCACAAAGTGCATATAGAGATAACATTTGTCAAAACATTTGGAAATCTGTAATGATGTCTTTAATGCATGTCAAAGAGGTACTGAACTATGACAAGCAAAGATAAATAACACGAGCTGTGTTTGATGTGCTAAAATGCTGCATACATATCTAAATTTATCTTAGAATTAAGCTGATTCTCTGCAAGACTGTCACAATCAAATATAAGCAATTATTAAAAAATCTTCAAAGATAAAATCAGGACACCAGGATTTATAAGTATCTTCTCTTTTTCTTCACTCACAAATTTCACCATTTAAGAAGACTAAAGTGAATTAAAATTTTAGTTTACAGAGTTGACTTGGAAACTGAGGGCATCATCTTGGTAATTTAACATTTCCCTACTCATAGTGTTGTCTTTTTAAGATGACAAGATAGTGTCTTAATGCTTTGTCTTTTACATCTAGTCTTGAGACATGCTTATGAATAATATCCTATGTCAATTTTTAGAATATGCATTTGTCATTTTTGATGAATCTTTTTTATTCTCTTTTTGTGGTCAGAAAGGTCACTACTGTGTAATCTACCATCTAGATAAAATGCAGTTGGAAGAGATATAACTTTTATTTTTTTTTTTTTCGGGGACTATAAAAGTGTATCCAAATGCAAATTTCTTTCTATGATGAAGAATTTAGACTGTTTACTGCATATAAACAGTGAACCAAGAATATCAATACATCACATAGCAGTAAAAAGGTCTGTGTTTTATATAATACTTGCAAGAAAAATTAAAAGTCTGTAGGGGATCCAAGCCTTTGAGGATACAACTCTATTTTTTCAATGGAAAGAGTAGAAAAAGAAAATTGGTAAGTCCTTAATATATCCTTCAGGAATCTTGAGAAAACTTAAATACAAATCTCATTTTAAAAAAAAAGATTCTTTAGCAAAGTGTGTAACTGATTATTCTTGTTATCAATTAGAAGAGTAGTCAGACTTATCTCTATTGATCTTCAAGAAACAGACATTTTTGATTAAGATATCACTGTCTCTTGGAGGAGCTGGGGTCTGGATCCAGCCACAAAACATGTTTTATGTTAGTCAAATTGTTTAAATAGTGCTTTCATATATATTAATATTAATTTGCTATGGAACTTTCAAGATGATTGGACAGAAATTTCTTTGAAAACAAATCTGCATGTGGTTAGATCATGAAAATGTTTAATCACCTGTAAATGTTTTCCTTTCAAACTGTGCTAGAATCTGGCCATAACTGTTCCACAATTCTCCTTAAGGTATAATTGGAACTCTGTACTGAGGCTGACTGAAACCATTTGAGAACTACTGTAAATTATTAACAAAGGAAGGAGCTGCCAAAGAACACACAAGCCAGGCTGGCCATCGAGGCAAATCCTCGGGCTTTGAAGATGGCCATTCTTGTCAGCTGAGTCCCACAAGTCATATATTTTTAATGAAAATGCAAAATTCTTTTGTGTATGGGGTCAGAAAAGTGTAGTGTCTGCCTATTTCATATTCAAGTAACATCTTTTCCATAAAAGATATTTTGCTTTGGCAGGAGAATCATTTTCAGAAGACAGAGCAAATCTTTTCTGTAGGCAAGTCTGTATTTTCTGTTTCCTTATATTTTTCACAGGTAAATATATGTGAGCCACTGCAGCCACTCTGTGTATTGTAAATATGGTTTTATTCTTATAAAATATTGAATCACAAAAAAATTCAGATTTGTAATTTGTTTTTTGAGCCTTTGAAAGACAAGATTTTATTCCTAATTTGTAATTAATTAAATAATCTTATAATTTATTTTGTCTCAGTTTGTAACTCTGGATCCAAAACCTGGCTCAGAAGTATCTTCAACTTCTTTTCTGTCAGATTACATTCAAAATGCTGGATGAAAGAGCAATGATTTAAGATAGGTGATTTTACCCAGAAAATTTTGCTAAAATTTTAAGGCAAATATATTCTGTACTGACTGTTAAAAGTTTTAAAGATTATCACAAAATTATAACCATGTGATAAAGCTACTGATAGGAATGTGATAATTTGTATTCAGCTCTCACCATGGATCTTTGTTTCTCTTCCTTCTAAAGTTTTAAACAGTTATGGAAATATGACACATTTACAGCAAGCAAGCTTGGCACATAGGTCAAGCCAGCCCTAGAAGCAAGTATATGTTGCTACTTATGATGTACTAAATCTATGAAAGCAAATATGTTTGGAGCCTTTTTGATGATTAATGCTTCTTGCCTTTTCCAATTAGAACAGTTCTGCATAGCTGAAGGAGAGAGGTAGTCACTTACTCTAGAGAATATGCAAAAAAATTATGTACTCAAGCAGGTATACACCATTTTGGGAGAAGCAGCAAAATAAGTGCTTATGTGAAAATGCCTTCTTCCTAAATCCAAGAAATATATGGAATATGAGGAGTGGATTCCTTTTAGAAAGACATTTACCATATCTACTTGCTAGAAAAGTAACCTTTTCCATAGCTGCAACCTTTTTGTTTAATGAGCAGAATAGGGAGGCCAAGGACCTGAAGCTCTTTTATAAAGGCATGTCCAGTAAAATACTATATATAGGTCTGATTATTGAGGAGTAAAGGTCAAGCTTTAAACTACCTTCTGGCTTTCCTCCCAAAGCTAAAAATACAACCAACCCCAAGTGATGGCATAGATTTTCAATCATGATACTCATTTATATCTTCTGAGCCTGTGATTTTTCCTTCAAATCAATAAATCTTTATTTAATATTCTAACAGCAGAGACATGTTTTTACGGGAATATAGTTGTGTTCAAATGTTTAGCTAAAAATGTCAATCAAATACATTCAAACTAGCATCAAGATAACACATGTACAGGTGCATGAGTCTATTTCTCTGCAGAATGACCTTCCCAGTTTCACTTAAATTACAGGTAATTTAGAGTATGACAGAATTGCTCTAACACATAGGTACTGTTACAGTTCATGACAAATTTTCAGTAGAGGACACAGCTAATGGCCAATGACTGTCTATCCCATGCCCACTAGCAACTTCTTCTAGCAAATATTCTCAATTTATAATGCAAAATTCTACAGAAACATATTTTTTTAAAAATTGGGCTGTAATATTTGTGAAATATTTGTTAATAATTTTGACTGCATAAGTTCTCAAGTACTCAATTATCCACTTGTTCAAAGATTATTTTATACAATTATCTCCATATTCCATATGTTTGATTATGTGACTAAAAAAAATTTTTAAACTAAAAACAGCACTTCAAAAATAGAGAAGATGTGACTGGCAACTCAATATTTATTATTCTGAGGAAAAATAGATCTAAAAACATTAAATAATTTTACATATGTCAAGATTTCTAATCATATCCACTTCAATGATCCTACTAATCAGGACCTTCATACCATGTTATCTTACAGTTCCACAGGTGGAGAGTTCACTCTGGACATCAAGAAAAAATGTGCAATTCCTTGCTGTGCATCAGGGGAACTAATTGATAACTCTTCTGTTTCAGGAGCAGCTCACATCTATTTATTCCCTTCTAAATGGTGCCATGGTTTTAGCTATTATTTTGAATTATTTGTATAAAGGGAATCTGTGGACTTAGAGAGGCTGCTCCTCTAATCGTGTATAATTTGAAACTTCTAAATAACAGTGGATTTTCAGTGGTACTCCCAAAGATGGTAGACATGGAAAGAACTTACTTCTCAATTTTTCAATTATTTTCATATTTTTAGTCAAATTGTTGCAGCAGGAAAGAATACTCTGAACAGTATAATAAGAATATATATAAGTAAATATAAGAATAATTTGAACAGTAATGACAGTACAAAATGTAATGCAGATATATTAATCATCATTCAGACACTGATGAAGAGATAAATGGAAATAACCATTGACTTGCTATTAATACTATTGCAAAGGATAAAAATAATCCTGTGAGTTTATAAAAAGTGTTTGAAGGCATGGAAAAGAGAACTGAAAAGTAGATTTTAGAAGGTATTTCAGTTGCAACAAGAATATTAAGGCTGAAAGTACTTTGATGCCACCAGTGATTGACTCAGGGAATGGAGGAAGCTTAGTCAGGGGAGGTTTATGTTGGATATCAGGAAAAGGTTTCTCACCCAGAGGTTGGCTGGGCACTGGAACAGGAAGCATTTGGACAATGCTCTTGGGCACATGGTGTTACTGTTGGTGTGTCCTACACGGGGCCAGGAGTTGAGCTCAATGATCCTGATGCCTCCCTTCCAATTCCCTTCTTTATTCTGTGATTCTATGATTCTACGAAGTCCAACCCGCTTCTGTTGCAGAGAATCACACCAAATAAGCTGCTTACTAAACTTTCACAAATTCAACTTAAACAAAAGGAGGGGGTTTGGATCAACTGCTTGACAGGCTGTTTCAGAATCTGATTGTTGTTATGATTATGTACATTTATTTAATTTCCAGATGCGGTAGGTACCTAAGCTGTTAATAACTGTTCCTTTTGATGTTGATGTTGACTTTGGCTCAAATATTTATCTCATGACCATTGTGCTTCCATATGGGATTTGTCTGCCTTCTTAATCTAAGGCCAAGGCTCCATAACACCTTTTCTTAGCAAGATAAGCCTCTCATTCTCTTGCCTACCTTTCTCTATACTGCTCAGAATCTATACTGATTTCTGTTTAATTTTCTTGAACTAGAATGGCTAGAATGGCATTTAACATTTCATATCAATTGTCAAGAATGCCTTGTAAGTGAAACACAGTTTAGGATTTTATTTGTCTTTTATACAGCTTGTTTCCTAGTTAGCTGCTAGATTTGCATATCACCATCTTTAATTGTGTTGGAAGATATTATACATACTGGACAACTTGAGCAAAAATACTTTATGGAACTAGACATTGTTTCAAGGTTATAAAATCATTTCCAAACACCACTTATTCCATAGACTAGTATTGCACCAGTATACATTTGTGAATAGTTGTCCAGTGCCATTTAGACATCTACTTAAATGAGGTTTTAGTAATCATAGAACTCCTCTTTACACTGTCATATCTACTTCATTGATCAATGCAGGAAACTTCATAAATGTAGATAACATATTTTCCAGACATTTTGTAATTAGCATTGCAAGATGAGCTATCATAATTGCTTCCTTGACAGTAGTTTCTCATAACTTATAATGTCTTGATATATAATGCATATCCTGTAATGCATTTCAACTGATCTGTAACTATTACAGTCAATCATCTTGAAACAGTGTCACACTGCAATCTGCTTTTAAGTCTAAAGTAAGTGTTCTGTTTCAAAATTGTGTTGTATTACAGTAGGTAGCATTGTTTTACAACCAGGCCCATATAAACCCTGGAAAGCAGTCAAAGACTCATTTAAAATTTACACTTTACTGCTGTTAGTTGAATATGACTGATGTCAACAACTGTGTTACAAAATGAAAGTTTTGCATTTGCCTAGAAAGCAGTTGAGTTCTGACACCTGTTAATATCATTTAAGGAATAATCCACACTGCCTTCGCAAGCAGAAGGTCACATTCAAGGAACAACTGATACACAGCTGAGGCAAAACTTAAGCTGGATGTCTGATATTTCCAAAGAAATGCTCAATACTGACAAAAGAAATTGATTCTTCATAATCTATTTAATAAGGTAATTAAGACTAGCCATTTCTGAAAATTTATCTTTAACCATAAACAGCTTGTCAACCATACTGAGACAAAGAGCCTTGTACACTATCTGCTTCAAGTGCTTATTTTTGACCCCAGGTTTCCTGCTTCCACAGTGGGATGTGTTTTTCTCTAGTGATCTGGAATAGTGAGGAGAATTGAGTTAATATTAGCCAGCCAAAACCAGTTTAATTTTAGTTCACTATGGCTTCACTGTCACACAATCATCTGTATCTGAATAAAGAAAGAAGCTGAATGAAGTGGAAATGAGCAGGCCAGGACTGGCCAGGACTGCTTCTGTTTGCAGAAATAGTCTTACACTGATACAAAACTTCTGCAAAACTTAGCCTTTAGCTGCACTGCCTGAAACTTCTATTCACATAGATAGTGACTGATCCTTGAAATTGTTAGCACTGTACAGGTATACCAGAAATATTTATGAAAAATCTTTTAATAAAGAAGATATTTCTAAAGATGAGCAATGATTACCTACCAGCAATTTCTAAACACATACTCATATATAATGATTGTATACATTTGTGAGTAAATTTGGCCACTGGGTATTCCTATGCTTTGTCAGTAAATAAGTGTAATAGCTTGTAGATACAGGAAACCTGAAGCTTCTCTCATCCTTCTTTCACTGTCACCATTCTGCCTACTCTTGAATGACTGCAATTTGTACTGGCTGACGCTGGGTACTGGTCTCATTCCTCTGTATTTAGACTTCTTCCTCCGCTTTCAAATGTAGTAGAGACAAGCAGAATATCTGAGTGACCCTGGCATCTTGTAGTACAAAACTGAGATGAAAACATATTTTAAAGAGAGCAAAAAATATATAGGGTTGAAAAAATGCAAATCTAGGCTAAGGCTTGGAGACAATAGCATGAAATAAAAGTGTTAACTAGGGAACAGAAGTCTTGATTTTAAAAAATGCTTACAGTCTCCTGTGTATGTCTGCACATCTGTCTTACAGACACCTCTCTCCCTCTTAGCCCTGCAGTATCAGCTTCATCAGTGGCTCCCTCAATCATCATTTTTTCTCTGAAAATTCCCACCAGCCTAGCACCTTGTCAGCTTTAGCTGGTGTAGCAATTGTAGCCATGGGGTTTCTCAATTTGCTACACGGAGTAGCTCTGAGCACTGAGATAAATCATGGTGATAAGATGCAGGCTGCTGCTCTTCAGTAGCATCCCATTGATGGAGCTGCTCCAGCACTAGAGCAAAGGTTAAACAGTTAGAAAAAACGTTATAAAAATATCTTTCTCCCAACTATGTGATTTGGCTTATTTTTACGTTTGGGCAAAAAAATCATTCATTTTCATTCCAGATAGAATATCACTTTACCTCATATTAGAATCACAGCAATGTTGCAACTACTTTCAAAGACTTTATTCTTTCTTGTGCACTATCTGCTGTGTTTATTTTGAAATAAAAATTAATATATTTCAATAGGGTTTATATTTTTGTTATCCTTCATTTGAAAAGAAGATAATTGCTCAGCATATTTTTGTACAACACTGAAATAAAATAAAGTCCATTTACATTAATTTTCTTGTGGCAAGAATTTAATTGTTTTGTTCAGTATTGTGCTGGATTTTGTGAACCTTCTCCCCCCAAGCATCTCTCTAATTGCTTTCTGTTGAAAACATTTTTAGTTTTGTTTGAAGATTTTATAACACATAGTCGGTATATAGAATTAAATAATCTTCTAGTGAATAATATCATATTACAATACCTCTTTTAACACTAGTAGATATTAAAAGAAGTCTAGTGCAAATGTGATATTTAATTTGTTAGCATGGTTGAGTATGTGGTTTTACTGAAGGAGTATACTAATCAGAAATATGTAGTATTTTGGGCTAATATTTTCAGCTTCAGTAGCAAAATAATTGAGCTTTAGACACCTAATTTCCATTTTAGAAATTTAATTCTTCCTTCAACATGCTTTTGGACTTTGTATTTAGATATCAGTTTAGGTGTGAAGGTTGACAGTGACAGGCAAATGCGAAATGAGGTTTTCTTCCATCATTCAGCATCAATGGTTTCTGAGTAGATATATGGATAGCCTAAAAGGATTATCAATGCCATTTAATTTACTAACACTATTAAAACTGACTTTTTACAATCTTATAGTGTTGTTCTATTTCTTCACAATCTTTTAAAGACAATAAATATGTGAACTGAGTCAGATATAGTCCCTAAAAAGTGCAAAGTATTACTTAGAAGCAGCAGCTACCAGATGCAAGCAGCTAACGATGATGGACTTTAAAATCTTTCCTGCTGAAAATATAGCTGTCTGGCTAGACTTCATCCATGATCTGTACTTTAGGGACTAAAGGTAAAAGCTTTGGTAAAAGCTATTTGTATATATTAACAATATTATGAAAATATTTAATAAGTATTTATTACTATCTCAGATATTTTAAACAAAGCAAGATAATGCAAATATATAGTTACAGGAAAACATACATTTGAAGACAATTCCTATATGTACAAAACTGAACAGAAAAATTGTTACATATGCCATACTAAGTCATTGCGTAATGCAGCTCTTCCAGAGTTACTGCAAGTCTGAGCTGTTGCAGGTATAGACAGAACAAATAAATGTGGAACTCTTTCCACATAAAACTACATTTTTATTTTAGTTCTGCTACATTAATAGTTACTTAAATTTAGACTCTAATTGAGACAGTCAGTCAGCACACTACCAGTCATGGCTCAAAAGTGACATGGTCTCCTTTATCTGTGGAAGCCAAAGCACTGGTATGGAGGTAGAACTGACACTGCATAGCTGTGTCTTATCCCAAAATACAGGAAAAGGTTTCAATCAAGCTAAGTATCTGCCTAGAATGTCAGTGGCAATAGCAAATAAATTTTAGAAATGTTTTCGAGTCAAGTTCTGCTGTGGCTAAAACACATAGAGTTCAAAAAGAGGAGCCAAATTGCACATTCCAGTTCACACTGTACTTACAGAGATGTTAAGCTGTGGTGAGCCTGCACCACATCCCACATTCCATGGGAAGGGCTGCTGTTGTCACCCCAACCACTGAAGCACCACAAGGCTGCCAGGCAACTCCTTTTAGCCATCTTTTGGATATATAATCAGATTTCTGTTGCTAAGTACTCAGCATAGCTCATACTCATATAAGTCATGGCTCTTTGATTCTGACATTTTAAATAATCACCTGAGACATGAAGCTATGTCAAAACCATCCAACATAAGTATTTTGAGAAGAAGAATGTAGACCACCTCTATATTTCTATGTAAAATGACTCAGAAAAAAAAAAAAAGAAATTGCTAGTTTATTGACAACCAGAGCAGTATGCTTTTCTGTTATTGCATAAAACAGAAAGAGAAAATAATAAAGTAAATTTTGGCAGTATCCTAAAATATAATAAAATTATTGTTGACGGTAATGTCTGGGAACACTCTCTCAGAAACTATGTGTTGTGACTTTTACCAAACCGTTCTTTCCCATCTACGTGATGTTAAACACAGTCAAGATGTAAGCAGTTGGAATTAAAACAGATTTTCATATCTACTGAACAGTTAGATGAAGTATTCTTAGGTATCAAAATAATAAAGAAAAACCCACAAAAAACCACTAGTGTTAACAGGAAAAATATTAATGTTTTCACAGTCTGAATTCCTTCCCATTTCAAAACAAGACTGTTAAATGGCAAAGGCGAAGAGCTGCTGAAGGTTTAAACAGAGCTAAAGGCTGGAAACATACAGTCACACATGTTTATGTGTATTCAGCTCAAACCATCTGCTGTTCATATGTGGAAGATAGTAAATAGGATATTGCATCATAGCAGAAGTTCTTGGGGGCAGGATAAGGACTGTTCAAGATCAACCTGTTGGAAGAGGACCAAGCTGTATAGCAGATAAGGAAAAATAATCCACAGTATATTGAGGAATCTGAGACAACAGAAGGATACAAGAGCAGACGGGTGAATTTACAGTTAACTGCCATTCACTGAACTATCAGTATTTAATTGTAATGAGATGTTCAGGCAAACTCTTAGCTATCTGTATCATTCATGAAAATACCACTTCAAAACATCTAACTTTTAGGCACTGTACTCTGAGTCCTTTCCTCTGAAATACTGGTGTTTAAGTTTTAAAACTATCTATATAGGTAACAGGAGAGTAATTTTAAACTTTTAGCTAGTACCTTATACTTCGTACCAGCATATATTGGATGTTGAGAGGATAAGTACTATTATTAATATTTTATTTCCTAACATTTCTCAAACTTTTCTAGGAAAAGGACCAATATACTTTTGTTCTAAGATTCTTTCAGCCAAAGTTTGGGACTTAGTCTGGCACCTAGAAAATGATCAAGGAAATTATTTGTGACTCCATCTCATCAAACAGATGAGAAACTTTATTAGTGTTGACTGATTTGCAAGATAGTTTACATTTCTTTTTTCAGTGAAAGGGAAAAGATTGAAGGACAAGGTACATTGCATGTGCCACCACTGTTGCTTTTCAGTAGCATGACCAGTTTTCTCACATTGGCAGAAAGCACAGATGTTATGCTGCCCCTTAGGGAATATTCTGTCTGTGGTGGAGGCAAAATTTCAATATATCTTGGCTGTGTAGAAGATTATCCTTGTGTTTCCTAAGGGTGTGAATAAAGCTGAATATTTCTGGCAGATGAAGTTGCAAAGGGAAAATTATAAATAATAATGTATTAAGTAGTGCTGGACAACTTAGAACAACACTGTGTGATTCAGAAAAAGAATACAGATAGTTATTCACATTTTGTATCTTACTGCAAGACAATTGCAGATGTGCAATATTGTGCTCCAATGCAGGCACAAAAGTATGAAAGGTTCAGGACTAGAAGGAATTAGACATAATTGAATGTTTATTATAAAAATATAAATTTGTCCTTCTCTGCATTAAATACCATGTCAGCTTATAAAATTAGGCCTAAGCCATTTGAAGGGCATATTTTGGCTTCACACCCACAGTATTCTAAGGAACTAGGAAGAATTCTGCCTCTGCCATATGAAAAGAAATATGTGTTGGATGATATTAATCCAAAGCATCCTAGCTGCAAATTGGAACAGAGCCCATACACTGGACTGGACTGGAGGTCTGACAGTAATATTTTATTTACAGCTGACAAAACTGTGATATTTACTCTTCATTTGGGTGGGAAATCTAGGCAACAGCAAAACAGAAACAAAAAAAAACCTTATTAATTTTGTTTCAGCCAAAAGGATAGGGTTAGTGAAATAGAAAGAATACAAACACCCTCTAGCAAAGAATTGTATTCCTACCTTCATTTCCTCATCTTCTGAGTATTGCATCAAGACATAACCCATATGATATTTGTGTAGTAACAGGTCTGAAGATGACAGTCTAGTAAATATCAGTCAAGTGTTACGTACTATTCTTTGAATTTCTGATGTAGGAAACTATTAGATAAAGTTATCTCTATTATATTTCATAAGGTACTTATAAATACTCCTTCTCTTTAAATTCTAATAGATCTTCAAAATTTCCACCAACAGTATATGCACATGTTACTTTAGACTACATATGTTGATTTAAACTGTGAAACCAATACAGCTCATTTTCTAATGTATAGGTTTCTAGTGCTAGTCTTTGGCTTCCATCACATTTTATACCAACTTAAATATTTTGTAGTGCCCTTTCAACTGCAAACGTATTCCAAAAGCATAGTTCAGATAGACAAAAAATGGAAATAAAGATCCACTCAACCCATCCACATCACCTCCCCAGTTAGTGTAACTTTAGTCTACACTTTGGGCAGCACTTACCACTCTTGGTGTTCTGACATACTTTGACTTCAAATGTTATACACCACTGTCATTAAAAGACATAAATTTACATGACTAAGAAGTCAGACAGGTGAAAAGAATGAAGCTTTCTTGCATGCCAGCATCTGTTTGTGGGCTTATGCTACTCAAGAACTTGCATAGTTCTGTTACTTAAAGCCTCACGTTTCAGGAAAGCTGAATCACTCATTTTGTGTCTGGCCATTTTACACACAAAATTCACTTGTAGTTGCACACGTGTAATATCACTGAAAGGAGCAGGACTTCAGTCTCTATCAAAACTTGGCATAGAATAGCACTTCAGATATCATTTGTGGTGGTAACAAATTAAAACAAGACACATGTTTTACATTGCAACAAAACTCATGAACTGAGCTTTCTGTACTATCACTCGTGTAATCCAGTGGCCGAAATTTTAACACTGAAATGTATATAACATAATCTAAAATACTGATGATCAAAACCTTGCCATGGCAATTATTATTTTAAAAATAAAATTTAGCAACAGTTGAATGCCAGCAAGTGCCTAAATAGTGTTTTTTCTACATGCATTTTACTACTGCTTAAAGGAAGCTTCATGGGCAAATAATATAATTTTCAGATTCTTTCGGGAGGATTTACCATGAAAACATTTCTATGGTCTGTTGCACCACCCCTCAAATATTTCTTTAATGGGAATTTAAACAAGGTAAAATAATAACCTACAAAGTGTTTCATTAAATTAATATTAATTTGTATCAGCAAATTCCAGCAAAGCATAGAAATTGAGTTGGGCATGCTAGTGTGCTAACATGAGTAATAGATGGATTAACAGAATATATTTGAGTTGGATCTGAACTGACTTTTTACTTTGCAGACACACTTAAATCTTGATTAATGCTTTCCTTGGTTTAGGCAATAGGCTTTGGCAAGGAAGAGACAGGATTTTCTTTTCCTTTTCATTGACTTTTCCAGACATCTCAATCTGTAATGCTTGCTAGACTTCCCTTTGAGTCTGCAAACTGCTGGCTTGCAGAACATGTAGTGTTGCTACTCTTTTTTCTCATGTAAGATTGATTTCTACTTTCATCCACGTCTTTGGTCCACTTGCTAGTTATGATTTAGTGAAATTATTTTCTCTGCTCTTCTTGGGTGTCAGATGGCAGCACAGGGTTGAAAGGGAGTTTTAGAAGTCCATTGCAGTATCAGCACAGGATTAGCCAGAATACACAACAAACTTGAACATGGGAAGAGCAGTAGTGTACTACTTCAAAAGTACACAGGGTAGCACTTTCTGATGTGAAACAATGTGTTTCTTCCAAAGAGTAGGTATACTCGCTCTGTAGTGAACCTGCACTTGAGCCTTCTGTCTTCAGAGTTGCTCAAAAAAAGAAAACAGCCTGAGTTTCACAGTGAGAGAATTTTCATCCTAACCAGAACAGTTTCCTTAGCTGAGGGCTGCAAATTTGGACATGTTATTTACAACTGTAGAGCACAGGTAGAATCTTTTAAAATCAGTATTTTGCTAATATATCTTTTAGATGTATTCTATCTAAAAGAAGCTAATGCAAAACTTTTTGGAAAGGAGAAAATTAATGGAAAAAGTTAATGTTTAATAAATATATTCCAAATTTATACTTAGCAGTTCAGAAGAAATGGAAATAAATATTTAGACTTGTATCAAAATAAATGCATACAGAATTATTTTGTTTCCTCAACCCTTGTAATATGGGTTGCTTAGGGTTTTTTGAAACATTTTTATTTTGTTTTGAAATACTGTCTTTGCCAATTCAAGGAATTACTACATTGTAAGGTATTATGGGATATGAAGCACAATCAGAGAATGAGGCAAATACAAGGGGATAAATAAACTACAAGTTCTACCTGGCCCTGCAGCAGTTTAGTATTTGCCATTTAAAAGAGTTTTTGCCTTCCCAAAAAACTTTTATTTGTTACTTTTATTTGGTTCTATTTCCAAGAAAAAGTAAAAAGCTCTTCTTAGATAATGTCATAAAATTTCTAAATTAATCAAAAATGTAGATGAATGAAATTTCATTTTTTTCAAATGGAAATATTTCTGTAATAACTTTCAGCCAGATTTTACCCTAGTTTGGAATCTCAAAAGAGAGATACAAAGCAATTGTGACATTGGTTTTGAAAATGCATGGCGCGGGTATGAAATCCTGTCTCACATTTGGACTGATCAAGAGCAACTCATTCAAGATCTGTATTAACAAAAAGAAAATCAAACTCATCATTTGGATCCTGAAATTGATTTCAAAAAACCTTGAACTGAATTAAATTTTCTGCTGCATAAGGACTAGTAGACTTGATTTGATATCACTTTGCCCTGGGGCACAAAGCAGGACTTTCTTCTGAGTTAAGGGAGCACTGCAGTTTCCTTATACCCAGATTTAAAGGGAGATGTGGAATGAGTTGTAAAGATAAGTAAAGAGATTGGAGTAATTCAGTATGCTGAAATTCAGACACTCTGCTGATCAGCAAGGCACAATAGCATTCACAGAGGGTATGGCCACGATCCTGACTCAGAGAGTGAACCTCCCCGGGCTGTGGTGCTGCACTGAGGAGGGCTTTATCCCCCTTTCTCTGCCTTTCTGGAAGCCAATGCCCGATGAAAGTAGAAATGAAATATGAGGAGCAAACTGCTAGGTACAAGTTTCTCAAAAGTAGAAAAAAGCTAGGGCAGAAATACAAATTTGAATTCAAATTATGATTGTATGGATGAATATTTTTCCTAAATATTTTTTTGAAATCTTTATTAATTTCTCATATTTGCAAGGGCCTTCTGTTCTTCCACTGTCATTTCAGATATCTGCACAAAGCTAAGATTTTAATTGTAATGTCTAAATAATATAAAGTAATGTACAAAGAACAAATTGCTGACATATTCAGCAGGACACTTCAGTCAATGAGACTTCTCACAAGCTAAAAAATTGTCATCTGCTTAAGTGTTCAGCTGAATCAGAGCCAATAGCCTTCATTATACTCTTTATTGGTTTTATCACTTTGACCTTTACTGCACAGTAAATTTTGCCCTTCTTGTGGTATTTATAACATGTTCTATGCCATACTTGCAAAGGAGATTACCACAGATTTATCTACTGCAATTTGAAAAGGATGAGCTTAATGACTGTAATGGTTTCACCCCACAGAAAAATGCATATTGTGTATATTAAAAAATTATTACCTTAAAATAAATAGACGATTTAAAAATTGTTGGAAATTACATGAGTAGAATGTAATTTACATGTTTTAATTTCTTGTGGCAAAGGTGACTCAATCAGCACATAAAATCTGTGCAACTCATTAAATCTTAGAAAAATAATGTAATCTCAGGCATTTAAGAAAATAAAACTGGAGTTCATCTACCAGACTTTAATGTTACAATGAAGCTACAATGTGGAGTATTGACTGTTATTTTGTGCACTCGCGTTTCTTATTATTATTTTACTGGGGTTTTTTTAACTGCTCAGTCTTGCATATCATGAATAAATTATTCAAGAATCCCTGTAAAGTATTTAACTATTGCCTATTAGGACCAGTTTCCCTAAGATACATCTATAACCTGTAGAAGATAATTCAGAATACTTCAAGTTAAGTTTTTTTCCAGTTCCTCATCATAAATGCCTTCTTGTCTTATTATGATAAAACACTTACTGATTCTATGCAACACACCCAAAAGATAGAGCTTTGGAAGAAAAAAAGTCCATCTCAAAATTCAAGCTGAACAATGTGGCTGTAAATAGGACAGTCACACCATTAAAGGTGTCACTTGATCTTTGACCTCTTGGCCTTTGATTACAGTGCTTTGTGTATAGTGTGTGCAGTGTGCATATTTTCAATATGTGTAAGTTCAAGGGCACTGTGTAGGTAAAACACTGAATTCCTTAAAATTGCCAGGCACTAATTTACATGAGTTAAGTAGTTAGGGGTAACTCACACATCCCTACCTTTTATGAAGTTCAATAGAAGCAACAAATCTTAAATGGAGATGATTGGAAAATACAAGTAAGCATTGCTCAGTTGCTAAGTGTCATCAGTTTAACAAGCTGAAAGATAACTAATGTCTAGAGTTCTTAAACCTCCAAATCAACAAGGTTTAAATTCAGCAAATAGATTATTATGAGATAAATATGCTTTGACTTATATTTGACAGGTTTCTGCTAAAGGATATTTTCAAGACTGGCTACATGATGACTTAGCATCAACCTTTTTTATTCTTGATTACTAGCCAGGATTTCATTACAATTTAGCCTGCTAGAAAAAAGGACAAAATTATTAGAAGAATTCATTTCTCATACAGACACCTAAACAAATTATTAAAGTTGTCTTAAGAACCAGCACATGGAACATGCAGTTTGACAAGGGTGGGTTGTGGCTGTGAACACTGCCTCATTTAGTATTATGAATTTCATTTTGCTCTGTGCCTGAAGCATGTTATGTCTTAAACAAACCACTGTAAGGCACTTGAAATAGATGTCCAAGGAAGGCTGAGGGACTGTTACAGGAAACTGAAAGTCAGGATGGGAAACAATAGACCTCAAACTCTGAGTCTTATTCATTCGTCTGTGAGTGGGGTGCATGTGCCATACCATCCCACAAGAATATATGAGGCAGAGCACAGTCTTTCTGTCAGCAGCAACCAAAGTTCCTCTGAATAGGAAGCATTAGAAAATATATTTCAGGAAAAATTGTATTCATTTGCAAAATTATTCATTTGGGTTTTAAGTGACTTTGCCCCAGAAAATCCTCTACTGCAGCTGTATTTTTTCTTTCCTCTGTTGTCCCAGTAGTAAATCAGAAGTCAAAACTGTGTGTGCTGTGTAGTAAATTTGACAAGAGATTCTAAGGGATCTACAGCCTAATAGGATCTCTTAGGAAGCATGCATATGTGATAGAAAGGAAAAGCAGCAGGCAGAGCATCTCCTGGAGGAGAGCCTGAGTCAATAGCTGTGGGGTTTGCAGAGACAGGACTTTGGAATTGCACATTGTGCTTATGTGGATTGAGCCTGGATGTGTGCTCTGAACTAGATACCCAGAAGCGGTTGTTCAGAAAAGCACAAATTTTCAACTTGAAAAACAAAGTTGGCAAAATAAAATCATGATAAGCAAGCTGAAACACTACGTGAAGACTTTCAAAAGTCCAGCCTTTTTAGGAAGGATACGTTTCTAAACCCACCTCCTTTTAGTGTTTAGCACATGAAAACTTCATTCTTGTATCTGTTAATGGTCTGTCTCAAAATTACTATTCACGGTTGACTTTTTTTTTTCCACCTGTAGAATTTGCACTTCTTCCTAAGAAAAAGTAGTGCTTTGCTAGCAAACTGTTTAGATTTGCATACTCAGCTTGGAAAATCCAACTCACTCCATGGAATTGATTACCATTTTTCTATCAAAACCACCCCTATCTAAAAATGTTCTGGGTTACATTTGGACTGTTTTGCCTGAAGCAAATCAGGCAAATATGTTCTATCCTGTCCATTAGAAGCAGGAGGGTTACAGCAACACACGCACACGCCCACACAGACAGGAAGTCACATAAGTATTTAAGTAAGCATTCAGTCCTCAGCCCTTTCCTAGGGCCAAAGTCCAGCAACTTGTGGGAGGGCACCATGCCAGCCTAACAGATGGACATACATATGGGTAGTCAGGACATCATGTGAAGCCATCAAGTATGGATACTAAGGGCATGATTCCAACCTAAGAACATGAGCTTTCTGTGAAGGTTAGGGGATGTTAAGCTGGATTTACTTTCAAAAATAAAGAATAAATTCCACTGTCATGTCCAGGAACAGTTACGCTCTTAGTTAATCAGGTGGAGTTGTTAGTAGATAAAAAGAGCTTTTATTCTAAAAGAATTATTGCAAAGGAAAGTTTTAACATTTCATAAGGGAGATTTCATTCTGACAGATAAATATGTATTATTTATGGAGAGATGTAGTTAATGATAATGATTTTGCACCGGCAGTCCTTTCACCCTGCATCACCATCTGTCCTGTGCCTTTTTCCTAAAGGAGACAGGAAACTGCATTTGAGCAGCGAATGCAGCCCAGACAGCCAAACACATTCTCCAGCAACCATTATTGGGAGGGTCAGTGTCGGGAACCGCTGCCCTTTGCTGATGAGGAGAGAATGAGAAAAACAAAGGCACAGCACCTCCACACACATTGGAGAACTGACTGATGCATCTGAGTGAAAAACAGGCATGCCATCCCACAGCCATCTGCTGCTATGTCCATCAGCAGGAGAGAGGAAGAAGTTAGGAATCCTACTTTGGGAATTTAACCCACCGCTACACCAGGATTACAAAAGGATGTGCCAAAACATGCTCAAATGGCATGCCATGGAATCAATGAATCAAAGAATATGCTGTGTAGGAAGGGACCCATCAGGACTGTCAACTCCAATTGAGCTTTGACCACACAAAATATCTCTCTCTCCAGTGGCAAGTAGCCTATCTGTATCCTTCCCATGTCACCCAGCCTTGCTTCCACTGGGATCCCACCTCTTACTAAGATCAGAACACTGAAATATGACAAAATCATGAACAGTTTTTGAAATTTTAGCAATTGACTAAGGAGAGCACATGAAACTTTAATACCAAGCACAAGAAGGACAGAGGTAGCATCTTGGTTTATGGAGCACTGTGTATTCAGAGCAAAGCTGGGACAGAAAGCACTGAATTTCTCCTTGACTGAAATGAGATACTCAGAAGAAACATTAGAACTTTATGAAGATAAATATTATATGGGCCAAGTGTGTGTGTCAGTGCATCATCTGTCGGGGCACACACATATGTGGTTTTGTGGAATAAAAGGACTTGTCTGTTTATTCCAGTCTTGTTTTAAAAACCCAAAGAGAGAGATAACCACTGCTTCCTCTGATCCTCTGAATGCAGAGGATACAGCTTGAATTATCTGCTTTACCTTCCAGACATTTAGGTTCTTTCTGCTAGACTCAAGAGCTCTTTAGTATTCAGCACTCCTTCCATGAAGTTACTGATTGTAATGCAAGTCACTTCTCAAACCCCTTTTCACTAAACAACAAAGATTGACATCTTTAAGGTTCACACCATTCTGAGGAATGCTATTCCTCTGGTCATTTTTATGCCCCCTTCCATTTTTCAATGGACTTTAAGAATTCAGATGCCAGAAAATGTATGCAGCAATCCAGTTTTAGTCCCCTAAGTGCCCATATATATATATTCCCCATATATATTGGGAAAGATTGACTTCATATTCTATTTCTTTATTCAGGGTCGTTCACCATTCTTACATATTATCCTATTATTTCTTTTGTGAGACAGTACATTCCAGGCTATAGCTATCTTTTTTCATTTCAGCCTACATGCCCTGGTTCTTTAACTGTCTGACTAAATTTACCATTTCATAATGCATTTTTTGCATTTTATGTCCCACTTACAGAATAATTTAAATGCTTCTATTTTGACTCATTAGCATATCATTAGCCTCTTCACAACAGGTTTGTGAAGCATCCATGCATTTCATAGAAGGGTTTTATATTTTCTTCAGCTCTTTTCAAAGCAAATTAATGCTACTGTGGTCATTTCTGTGGAGTAGAAACTGGCACTGGATTGTTATCCTCCATTAATGACCTTTTGGAAGTTCTCAGACAATTTGTAAACAATGTAATGAGCTTTTTACAATTATAGTGCTATTACTTTATTAGAATATTGCATAAGAATCAGTAGATGACCTTACAAATTCGTATGTCTGTAATGACTACTTGGTTGAGTTTTTTATACAAAGAACATAAATATCAGATGAGATTTCTTGTCCATTAATAATGTCTGCATTACCACACTGAGTGACATTAATTACATTCCTGTCAGGTATTCTTTCTTAAGACAATCATCACAGGTTTCCTTATCTTTCTTACAGTTGATGTGAGGCTCACTGCCATACAGTCATTTCATTGCCACTGTATCCCTTTTATGGATGCTGGCACAATCATAGAATCATAGAAAGGCTTGGGTTGGGAAGGACCTTAAAGAGCTTTTCCTTCCAATCCCCCTGAAATGGGGCAGGGACACCTTCCACTAGAACAGGTTACTCAGGGCCCCATCCAGCCTGGCCTTGAACACTCCCAGGGATGGCATCCACAGCTTCTCTGGGCTACCTGTTACAGAACCTCAGCACCCTCACAGTAAAAAATTTCTTCCTGTTATTGGAGCTATTTTTTTCTTCTTGTATTGACTACTGAGAACTTTCACTTACTCTCATTAGTCCCTAGTTGTCACATTAGTCTCTCCACTTGAAGTATTTCATACTTCTCAGTTTCCACAGATTTGTATTTATTTTATCCGTTCTCCATTCACTATATAGGTTTCAATCCCTATTTGTTACCCTTACTTTTGCACTCAGGGCAGATGGACTTGCTAAGATCTTCGGCACCTTTGAATTGTTACTCTTTAGTTACTTAACATTCTCATTAAGAATTGCAATTTTTTCATTCATATATTTGTCTGACTTCTCCTCCCAATTATTTCTGCTCACATTTTTCTCAACCATAGAAAATTACCCATTTAGAAGGACTGCTATTTCGCTGCTTGGGATTGTTCTTTGTTTGTCTAAACTGATTGCAACCAGGTCATGAAAACGACCCCTGGGGCAGCCAGGAATTTCTAGTCCAGTAAGTTATTCATATTTATCAGTTCTAATGAGAACTAGAATTAAAACTACATTATGTTTGGCTTGGAGATTTTGCATCAGGAAACAGGTTCTTTTTCTTTTTACAAGAGGTTTAATATTTTGCTGGTGTGTTTGAAAATCTTCTGTACATAGACCTCCCACTACATTTAATAATATGCATTCAAAATCGTATGATTTTCTGTTACAAAGAATTCCCAAATACCACTACTTTCTTTGTCCTGGGAGGTTACATCCGTTTGTTTTATGATCCAAGTAGCTTGATTACTTCTATCAGGTTTCAGGGTTGATGTTTGCACTTATGAGGGTTTCTACATCATTGTCCCTGTCACCGAGACCTTGTAATGGCTACTGCATGCAACAAGAATCCCTCATTTTGTGTCTGGCCATTCTTCCCCTCTAGATCCATTTTGCTGGATTGCAGTAAAGCACTGTAATGCACACAGTGACTTTATGTGTATGTGATGACATAATTTTTTTTTTCCTACAAGTCTGGGGTTGTGTATTTCCAGCTACTGGTGATCAATTCACTTAGAAAATATCAAGAAGGATATGTTTCCACTAGTATGATTTTCCAAGGGTATGATTTCAATAAGAAAGGCACCTATATTTAGAAAATGGTACTCCTTCCACTTGGCCAATGGAAATGAATGTACATTGCACTTGTGAAAATTTGCAGAAATGACAGCATTTCCCTTTTGCCTCAGGGGACCTGCTGTTGATCTGTTTTTCTGTATCATCCTTCATACTGTATGGCCATTTAATGACTTCTTCTTTTTGATATATTTTAATAACTGTATCACAAAAAGACCCCGTACTCTCCCTGAAGTGGCACAGTGTCAGTGAGGACAGAATCTGGTTACTCTTTTTGTAACTGCATATTGTATTCTGGACCAAGACCTTGAATAAATGAAACAAATTACAAAAATGGAGTTCTGGGGGCTTTTTGTGGGTTTCGTTTTGTGGTTTGGTGTTGGTTTTGTTTGGGTTTTTTGTTGTTTTTCTTTATTCTGTTCCATTCTGCTTTACAAGGTTATTCAGTTAGTTCTTAAAATAGTTTATGTAGTTTAATTTGGGAAATAAATGAGGTTACTTTCACAAAAAAGTCTTAGTTTGCACATTTTCTGCAGGATGGGCAATATTCAGCAAACCAGAGATCCCTTTTCTCATGAACATAATAAGACATTTCTCAGTTGAATGCCCAGAGGTGCATAGCTTTTAATGAGGGTTTAGAAAAGAATATCTAGGAGAAAAAAAAAAAAAAAAAAAAAAGAAAGAAGAAGAACTAGAGAGGTAGAAATAAAGAAAAATTGAGGGGAAAAAGTAAAGAAAAAAAAAGGCATCTTGAATTTTAGCACACGCAATTAAATATTTCCTAACTAGCTAAAAATAAGAAATTAGAACCATTATTTCTCACCTAATTGTCTTTGCAGAGAATTTTGTTTAAAGTATATTTAAATTTGAAATTATCACAACATTTTTTTAAACAGTCATTGGGATTCTGCAATTCTTTATTTTTCTGTTAAAAAAAAATGTGAGAGAAAAGGTGTCCTACCAATGTCTTTCACCTTGAACTATACGTCTGGTATTTCTTTGGTGCAATGCTTTAAATAAGCTTACTGAAAATGTGAATGAAAAAGAAACCCAAAAAACCCAAAACATTTTCACAATGAAATCCAGTCATTTTCAAACCTATTCTAATTGCACATAATTCTGCTGAATTAATGCAATTCCTACTATGACCTTCCCTAAATAAAATTCTCTCTCTTTACAAAGACTGAAAAATCACTGAAAATTGCTTGAACTAATACAAATGACTGTTGGCACCACTAAAAACATAGTCCTGCATTACTGCTATTTGAGCCAAGTTATTATGGTTTTTTCATCCACCTCTTCAATTTCAGAAATGAATCTGATCTTTCGCACTGACCCGCCTCAGGTGGTACTGACCCATGTCCAGTGACATTGGTAATTTTTATTACTGTGCCACATTGGGATGCTATATGTTTTAAGATATTACATTCTGAGTTCTCTTTCGTTAATAGACAGAAAAACTCAGTCAAGTATATCCGCATCATAGTATCTAAGAAAAACAACTCTTCTTTTAAAATGTCCTCAGTTCAAGTGTATCCCACAGTTGAGCAGACTGGATTTACTATTCACTATTAATCCTGAAAATTACTTCTTAATGTATTTTCAGTAAAATTCACATTTAAAAACATTTTTTTCTCACAGGAATGATGTTCAATGTAGAAAAAATCACTTTTTAACGTTGTCCTTTAAAAATAATAAATAATTAATTTTGAAAATTTCTCAGTGAAATATTTCATTTTCTTTCTTTCTAAAATAGCACTGTTGTTTGTGATATTTCCTTGTTAAAATCTTCAGTTATGAAATTCATCAAGTGTAGTATATCTCACATTCACTATAACTATACTGCAGTGTCTGCAAAAGAAGTATTTATACTAAGAAAATAAGATGAGAAGCATTGGATTTGCTTCTATCTCATAGTCTGTAACACATACAACACAAAAGAATGAAAAGGGTTTACAGGCTTAATAATTAAGTTCTTTTCATAGATGTACCCCTTTGTGCAATCTGTTCTGACCTTCCATGTCTGACTTCTTTGCATCAGGGAATACAATGTGCAGTGCACTCAGAAACTTGACATAGGTGCAAGGAACTGGACCCAAAATGTTCAACTGCATATGCAGAGACAGAAATATTGCCATTAACAAGTCAGAGACATTGCTTTTCAGAAGTAACACTATTTGCTATATACTTCTGAAGAAAAAGACAACATTTAAGAGGTTTTGGACTAAGTTTAGGGCCTGAATGATTCTAAGTAACACTCACGTTAGAGCATACCATATTTCCAAACTGCCAGTAATGAGAACCCATCCAGAAAACAATTTCAGATCCAGCTTCCCTCTCTATGCATGTACAAGTGTGTAACTCTAAGATCAGCTTGAGTGTTCTAGACTGTCAGCACCAGGCCTCCTGACTTCAGTCTGTGCTCTAGACAAACTCCCTCTGAAAAAACTCAAATGTAGTTTTAAGGTGAACTAAGACAAAAAGAAAAAAACACTGTCTTGCAATTTACAGCCCAGATGTGGTTTCAATAGAATTATTCTACAGGCAGCCTGGAACCTAAACAAGTCTTTACCCTCCATGTACAGTTTTCAACATTTTTCACTCTATGCTTTTTTATGGGTCTTTTCTTTATAAACATGTCTCTGCTTGTTTATTTTTTATGTAATTTCATTTTTCTTTCCTTGTCAAATATTTAATTGCTCTCTATCTTCTGTACATGTTTATAGATGCTTAAACAACAAAGCAGGAAATTTTCCTCTCATACAAAATATTTTCAGCATTACAATTAATCACCATAGCCTATTAGTGTAGGTGTAGATATTTTAGTTAGGATCTTAGCAATAATTTTAGCAATGCAGTAGCCTAAGAAATGCTGGAATGAGCAGCTGAATAGTATTTATCAGCCAATTTAATTATATTACAAATGGGATTTAAAAGAGAACAAATGAGATGTTCGTATTTGCCAGTACAGTAATGAACATGTCCACAGATTCCAGAGGGCAATTTTTTTCTTAGTTTGTTACTTTAAAAATTCTTCCCTCACCTTTAAACAGTGTGAGTTAATACCTTACCAAACCTAAATGGTCCTATAAATCAAATCTTAGTATCAGCAACCCTTTCAGTGATAGAATGAATATTTGCAAAAGAGAGTGGAGTAAAATGTCAAAGTAGGTCTCATTTAACCACTGTAAGGTCCCTAATAAATATCAGCCAATTACATTCTTCTTGTAACCCATCCTCTTTAAACATAGTTATTCAACTGAAAAGGGACATAATACATTTCAATCTACCATCTATTTTTAATTATTCTCTACAGTGAGTATTTCACTGACAATCACACAGATATAGGAAGTGTGTGAATTGCCCATCCTTGCCACTCACTGTGGCTCATTTTCAGTCACATGGAATTGGAAAATGGTGACATACAGACACAGCTCAGAAGATACAAGTAAAAGATAAAGAGAATTTTATAATTCATTGCCCAAAGTTCTGTATTGAAATTTATGAGACACAGTTTAATACTATGGGGCTGTTATCAACTAATTCAATTTTGAAAATGGGATCAAGAGTTTCTTTGAGTTATCCTTAATTTCTTCATTCATTGTTAATGCTCGTTTGATTAAAACCCTTTTCATGTCTCAGTCTTAACACCTTTAGAAGAAAGTAAAATTATACCAGTACTCATTGAAGGGGAGCAACAGCCAACACTTGCAATGCAAGCTCGGGTTCCCAGAATAGATGCTTTTTGTGGCTACCAATACAATCATCTTTAGTCTTAGCATCAAGTTTTCTCCTATTCCTTATGCGTGCACTACATAACAAATGCAGGGCAGGAAAGAAAGGAACATCCAAGGGTAATTCTTTCCTTTAAGCCAAAGTTTTGATGAAATTTAAATAGGGTGTTTACAAATGAGTTGTCTCCAAAGGTCTGAATAAGGGACATTGGTGGCTAAGGTGCAAAAAGATGCAGGTACAAACTGACAGAAGTATTTGTCCAATATTTTTTTCATGTGGATGTTACTGAGTTGACCAAGTACTCACGTGGTATCTTTCTCCAGAGACATGGTTCTACATCACAAAGTGCTGGGAATCTCAAGGCAGATTCAGTTCTTCTTCCACTCATTTTTATTGTATAAACAAGACTAAGTTGTGAAAATCTGTTAATAAATACTTAGTTTTAGTTAAAGAAAACTGGGTTTGCAAAGGTATTTACTGCTAAAGGTGCCCTTTAGCATAAAACCACATGAAATTTTGCATGACTATTTTCAACACAGCATTACAGGAATAGACTTCTTATCATGGTGAAAGTAAAGAAAGAAAGTAAAACTTTGCATTGTTGAAAGCAATATTCCTTATGACAAACCGCATTTTCTTTTTGGCTTGTACTTGAATAGAAAAAGAAGGAATTGGATTTTCAGTCCCTGATTGGTCATGTTGAGTCCCCACATCACAATACACATCATGCCTCATTATTTGACAAACTGGCTTTACTTGAATATTCAATACACATCCCCAGTGCAATTGTCCCTAAATGCCAACTAAACATCACCTAACACAGTGTTTGCTTAGAGTGGACTTCAAAGTGGAGGTAAATAGGCTTCTGAATTTTAAGCATAAAAGAAAGGACTTTCTTCAGGAGTAAGTCACAAAAAACACACAAAGCAGAGCAAATATTCCCTGGGCACTGTTTTTCTTTCAATTTCTTTTTCTTTGTAACCTTTCAAGAATACAAAGTGCTTTGCAATATTGGTCTCATTAATAAATTACAACCAGTAATTTCACGTGTCATTCTTCTGCGCCATTCACAGAATTTGTTTTCTAAAAAGAGTTTTTAAACTTTTGTGACCAGGAGCTTGACAACACATAGGAAAAACAAAGCTTTTGGCTTACTTCCATTCGTTTTCTTAAAGTTTGGCTGAAAGTAGCTATGGAACAACAAGGAATAAAGCCAGAATTACATTTCACACAAAGCTGTATAAAATATGAATATCCTTCCTATTCTTAGGGCATTTCAGGAATGTGAAAGTCTTAGCAGCTGTGTGCAAGCAACAGCTTTATTTTACAAGATATTGTATCCCCCTTCCCATCTTGCCTTCCAAGTAATTACCACACTGTCCCTGTGACTCTTCCTCACTCCATATTAAAAGCATGTCTATGTCCTTTATCTGCCAGCATTTAGTGATAAGATGGATTATAAACAGCAGTTTAGGCCAGAAAACAAGACTTTCATTTAACTGCATTTCATATGGTCCTAAGGGTCTTGTTACTACTTGTATGATGGGAATGGTGGATGGAGCTCACCTTCTCAGCCTTCCTGAATGTCTGCGCAAAACAGGACAGTATTTCTTCTCCCAAGACTAGCACATACATTTAATTTCGTTAAATTCCCTTTATGTTCTGCCTGGAAAAATATTGTACATTTCCAAGACCGTCCCGAAGTTGAAAGAAGTAGAAAGGGATGGAGGATTTTGGCCATTAGGAAGGAAGGAGACATTGTATTTGTGAAGTTTAGGAATCAGTAGAAAGCCATGCTTTGGCTTCTCATTCCAAAGGTGAAGATTCCATGATGAATACACATAGAGAAGGTTTTCTGATCTTCCACATTAATTCTCCCTCAAATTAGCTCTTTTCTTTCCCCAGAGAAGTTCTTATTAACACCGGGCAATCCCCATAAGCCATGCTAATATGAAAGGACAAATAAGGCTATAAATGTGGACATAGGATAACAAAATAACATTAGTTATGTTTTATTGCATACATTCTTTGTAATAATGGAAGTCAACTCTTGCTTAACAGAGAAATATTAAGTTTCTACTTATTATAATAGTGATCACACTCTAATAATGTCACAGTAACTAGTCAAAAAAGGACTATGTAAACAACATTGCACTGCATTACTAGGTGCCTGCCTTGTACTGCTCTCTTGAAGCAAGTCAGCTTTAAACACTATGCAGACAGATATTTAAATAGGTTTTCCTTCATCAGAATTGCTCAAATGGTGCAATATATCCTTATATATCCCTAATACACCCTAAGTCATTATTTCTTAAATATTTATTGTCACTTGTGTATGTATTTTGGCAACTGCTTGTTTCACACACGGCTGGGTGGTCTTGTGAAATCTTACTTTTGAATACATAACCATGGAATCATATATCATATCCATACAGCAAATACGGGAGTGAAATCTGTTCTTTCCATATGGATATTTTTCCACTAATTTAACAAGATGAAACGGTGGGCTCTACAATGTCTTAAAAAAATATATTGTCCCTATCACCATGAAATTCAAGAGAAGAAAATATCCAATTTTTCTTCTATCATCTCAAATGACGATAACAAGAGAGCAAACCAGGAATATTTCATGATCACTCCTCAGTAATAATTATGAGAAAATTCATATATATTGCTGGATATTTAATATATTATAAATTTATAAAGGTATAATTTTCTTAGTTCTCATTAAATCATCCACTTGCCTGGTTCTGTTAGATAAGAAATGCAAATTCCAAAAACTACATTACCATTTTTATTGCTCATCAGAAGCATGACTTACTTTTGATATATTCAGCATAGAGACAGAACAGGAAAAACATGCTGAGTGCAATGAAGAGCAGTGGGATGCCAGAGTGCAAATACTGAATATGATTGTTTGTAAACAAGCTTCTTATTATTATTTCTTTATTGCTATCAGCTCTAACAACTCACAGCTTATCTTTTGAATTTGCCAATGTTATTTCTTTGTACCCCTCTCTTCTTTTTAAATCACTTTATAGTATTCATTGCTATTTTGAATTTTGTATTTCCCTATTGTCCCTTCAACAGGGCTAGATACTGAAAAGTTTATAGCAGATAGCAGTATCTGTACTAAAGACAAACACTAACAGTGTCACGAACAGTGACTGCAACTGTCATATTTTGGTTAACTTGCAGTGTTCCACTTTCAGTCATACAAAAAGGTATATATTCCTTTCCTCTTAAAAAGCCTGGATTTCTTGGAAAAATTTCAGGCTAATGAACTACAGTGGACTTACTAGTCTATGGTCTATTTTTTCTTCAAAGAAGCCATGCTAAATTAAACCACACATGAACTTTTTCTATTTTTTTTTTGTCCTGAAACAGTTCTACATACAGATTAAATTTTTGATCCTATGCTCTTTTTGCCATATTCTTAAGCTGTGGACTGTTAAACAGCTCTTGCATATCCCCAGAGATGCAAATCTCTAGCTCCAGTACAAATGAGGTTTGTAAATTCTTGAGGGCGGAATGTTCTACACAAATGGGAAATAGCATCATTACTTAGCACTGTGGGAAGCATTTCAAAAGCTGAAACACCCTTGTCTTCAAAAGCAGGAAAGTTTTGAAAGAACTGTCCTCATAATCCTCCTTTGCAAATACTGACAAACATTTGATCCACTGAAGTTCAGTGCTATTCAAAGCCATGCATGCCTCAGCTGAGCCCCACTTCCAGATATTGGGGAATACCTGCTTAGCCTATAAATCTCCATGTGAAAACTGTCCACATAATTTCCTTCCAAGAAAATCAATAAATATAATTTTGACTTTATGAATTCAGTATGTATTTTATTTGTTAGCTAAACCCACAAAGATTTTTCCAGATTTTCTCCAGCCTCTCTGTTTAACCAGTCTACGCTGCAATGGTTGGCCTACAGCACTTCTATTTTTAGCTCTAATGGAACAGTCTTAAATTGCTTATTTTCTGTTTACTAAAGACATTGAGCTTGTAACCATGGAAACTGTGGCAAGTGCCACAGCTTAACTGTTTTATTAAATGGATGGGAGTTACAGCTGCAAAACTTGAAAGGCCAGCATGTCAATTTTATACTTAACTCAAATTGCCATATATACCACATTATAGCAAGTACTACATTAAATATCAGAAACCAGAATCTGGTCTTGGTTGTAATGATCTAAATTTGACTATTTCTCTCCTCAGTGGAAACAAATTAAAAAAAAATCTTGTCTAATCTATATCAAGATCAGTTTTTGTCAAATTGCACAGGCTGTCAAGTTTCAGTGATTACAGCATTTGAGTGCCTAAATTGCAGATGATGTACATAAAACTAGTCCCTAGTTATCATGGAAAGACCCCATCTCACCCTTGTGTTTGCATGAAGTTTTTAGTACATTACTGTATCACTTACAGCAATCACATTATTTTTGAAACCACTGTACTCCATAACATTAATAGAAAGAATTAAATGAAAACAAATGACTTCGTCAACTGAAACCTCTAAAGCTATAGTGGAAGAATTAGCACAAAGAACTCCTTAAATCTGTAATTATGTTTTTAAACAAGAACGTCCTGAGCACCAGGGGTATTGAAAGTTTACACTCTCCATTGCTTTTAGTATAGGCTGAATATGCTCCACACATGTGAAAGCTAGGGTATTTTTAAATTCATACTTCAAATTCTATATAACACTTAAGTCAAATCCTTCTGAAAATTATTGAAAATTATTAGCACTGTTTAGAAGATTTTTGTGATGGAATATAAAACAAATAAATATCATTTTTAACACAAACCTAAACATTTCCGCAAACTCCCCAAAAGACTAAGAGCTAAAATAAGAATAGTGGTATATTTACATCCATAAATACTTAATGCATGACTCATCCTGTGTAACAGAACCAAATGCTTGAAGAATGTTCGACATTTAGAAGAATCAGGTTCTGCTTTCTTCGCCAGAACTGTGGTTGGAACAGAGTTCACATTTCTACTTTTGGTGTTAACAGTCTCCAGATTACAAGTCCATCTATACAGGCACTTCCAGTGAACAAAAACCAAAAAGTAAAATTGTCATTTTAAAGGATACACGTTTTGGTAATGGTAAGACTCCAAGAAATTATGAACAGTGGTATTTCTTTCTATAAAAATATTATTGTTTAAATTAAATAATATGTTTGATGCTCAATAATTGAATTCAAAGGAATACTCTTCACTGTCTGTTGGCATAACTAGACTTACTGAAGTGAAAAAGAGTGATGTTTCCTTCTATTTATGTATTTCTTTCTTTTTTTTTTTTATCCATTTGCAGGATCTACCTTCATTTGCAACACCCACATAATTCCAGTGAAAAATCAAGAGGGAGTAGCAATGATGTTTATTATTAATTTTGAGTATGTAACAGATGAAGAGAATGTGACATCTCCTGAGAAGTGCAAGCCTATATTAACATCTAAACTTGTAAATCGTAAGTTACTAAATTAAATTTCTTTGCTTACCTCTACTGTTATCTGGTGAAGTAATCGACATGGGCAATAAGGTTAGAAAAGGATGCAATCCTATTGATTGACTCATTAATATGAAATAATAAGAGCTAAATGTAGCAAACCTACTGCAAGATGTTGGTAAAATAGTCTGTCAGATCTTATGAATAGTACTAGGACATAAAAATTCATAAGTGCATTTTCACAGAAGTGCATTGCCCTTGACAAAAAACAATTACAAATAGAAAACTGAAAAAAACCCCATTGTGATATAGCCCAAATATTGCATCTTAGCCTACTCAAAATTGAGTATTTCTATTTTGGAAAAAATAATTGGTTGCATTTGATTAATAGTTGGTGAAATGTGACTATATTAGACTAGAAAATATCAAAATCAGTTAGAACATAATTAAATATCCTAATTTTATCAAACTGAAGTATTTAGATTGACTTGAAGGATGGGGGGCCAAAGGGGTGGATGTACAGGAAATGCTTTTGCTTTTTTTCCACTCTGGAAAATAAGTATTGTCAAATCTAGAAAATTCAACACAAATGTCCACTTCTTATACAACTACATTGTGTAGCTTTCTGTCCCACTCTCTGCAGAACATTCTCTTCTGCTGACCTTCACTGTGCAGCAACAGCACATGATCCTTCTGCTTTGCATCGCCACTCACATATCTACTCTTACTACAAGATTTCCCAGAACACATCCCATTTGTACAAGCTCTTAGTAAAGCACTGCATGCTCTAACAGTGAGCACTAACACTTGGAAAATACCTTTCCACAGAGTGGTAATCTTTAACATTAGTACAATCAAGGAACATATGTATTCCAATTGTTAAATCAACACTTCAATTTCCTCTAGTTAGGAAATAAAGACTGGTGCAATTCTCATTGTGAGAAACAAGGAGAGAACTTTCTTGATGCAAACACTACACAGTATCTGAAGTGTCCATAGAACCCTACTACATCAGGGTGTGTAAGAATGTGGCAAAGAAAGTTTCCATTACCGGAAACTTGCAGTCTGCAAATAATTATTGTTCACCAAATATCACTTTTTTTAAAAAAGCCTTTGTAAATAGTCTTTACAGTACATACTAAAAATCTTGTGCTTTTATGCTTTCTTTTCTTATTCTGTTCTGCATTGGGTTTGGGGTTTTTCAATAACCAATACAGCAGGTTTTTTGTTGGGATTTTTTTGAGATACCAAGAAATCACCTTTTCCTGCTAGTGAGACAGTTAAAATCTCATTAAGGACTATCAGGAAACATTTAAAAATTGCATCAGAAGAAATTTATAAGTACATCAGGCAAACCCTACCCATATTCTGGTTTTATTTTAGCATACCATGGGTTTGTGAGTTTGAAACATCTTACTTCCTCCATTTGAAAAGCAATTTTATATATAAAATTGTTAAGCTTGTCCATGCTTACTGTGGTTTTATGGACAAAATAGAAGGTAAAATACCAACTGGGGAGAAAAAACAGAGCTTCATGTCTTGAAAAAGAACATTTTATTCTGATATCTGTGACACGTCATTGTACACTTTGAAGTGTTATCACTTGCTGCATTTTAAAGTGAAAAGCCACTAAAGAGAAAATCTGCAAATTTGTCAAAACATCCTTCTCTTGTTTTATGGTATTTACACCTGACACACAGGGGATTTCTTTGCAGAGCATAATTTTTTTCTTGAAAAATTAATAGGTGGGCCTACAAGATTAGTACATAACTGATCTGTCTCAGAGAGAGATCAAGATGTGAAAGGAGGCAAAGAAAGGTGATTTGAACCATTTTCCTGCTAGTGGGTACAGCCAGATGCCAGAGACTGGCAGAAAGTAGACCAGGCACATGGCTGCTCCATCTTCTACTGAGTTGCTTATGGTTTCAGAGCAGACTGTTATGTGGGCTGGATGGGATGGATGGGGATACAAAATATGCTACACAGCCAAAAATTCCTCTTGGCAAGAAAGAGGCCAAGCTATGCAAAACATCCAGAAATAACTGCAAGATACTGTGTACAGTTCAATGGTGGTTTTAAACTAAAACAGACAAAAGCCTTGAAATATAGAAAAGGCAGAGAGAGAGACCAGTAAGCTAGAAAAGATGTCAAAAAAGGTGGATTGTCTGCCAGTAAAAACATCTTTTTTAAAGTCATGTTTCCAGCATAATAATGGTACACAGCAGATTCTCCAGGAGATAGTTTTTGATCATCATACCCTCTTTAGAACAGGTAAACCAGATAATATCTTTTCACTGGATCACACGCAAAATGGACAGTAATAGGTACTGGTTCAGAGAAAAAAAAGTAAAAAAAATCCCTCTGAGTGTGGCAACAAATTTAGAGAATAAAAATAGAGAGATAACCAGACACAAAACAAGTGCAATACATCTCTAACAAACAACCAGGAAAAGCAACAGCTAATAACAAAAGACAAAAGATTTCAGATTATATTTACATCTACTACCCAGAAGCACACAGATTATGAGAGATTTCTTTCCAGAGCTCCTTAGACTGAGTTTCCTCATATTAGAATGCCTTTTCAACATGAGAGGAAGGAAAAAAAAAACACCACCAAAACAAAACACTGAGTCATGTTGTAGGAGAGAAGGAGAGAAGTAAAGTTATTAGGAAGCAAATAGATTGCAGCTATTTTCTTGACCCTAGCAAGCAAGGTAACTTTTCAAACTCTCATCCATCCTTTAATGGATTTATTAAGAGTTGATCAAATCTGTCAAGTGTGCCTCTTTAAAAAGCCTTTCCTTTTTTCTAAAAGCATCTATTCTGCCAGCTGCAGCCAACAGTTTTGAACACTACCACTTACCATAGGGCTCCTCATGTCAGAAATTGCCACTGAGGTGAGCTCAGTTGGTTACAGCAGAGTGCTAATAACATCGAGGTTGTGGATGTTGTGGATCCCTGTATGGGTCATTCACTTAAGAGGTGGACTCAGTGATCCTTCCACTTCAGAATATTCTGTGATTCTGTAAAATCTAATGCAATGTAACAAAAAAGCATTTCATGCCATGAAGAAAAGAGGAATTTCAATCTGTTAAAGGGCTGAGGGCCCTCTGAATAAAGACCTGTGGAAGGCAAGTAACATTTTTTTAGGTTTAGCTCAGAGACTGCATTTAGCTCTGGATAGGCAAATATTTAAAAATTTATCAGCTGAATACTGATGGATATTTTCAACAGTGTTTGTAAGCTCTCTAGTACGAAGATTCTGCCTTTTGTTATGTACCAGGATGGCTAACACATATAGGTTCTGACTCAGCACTAGGCTTGACAGATAATGATAATAATAGATGATTAAAAAGAAAAGGTATGTTTCAGGAACTTGATGAGCACATTTGAGTATAAATAGAATTCTTTCTTGTCTGGTGCTCAAGAGTTCCTATCGTATATACAGCAAATGTTTGAATAGGCAGTAATGTGAAAAGTGAAGATAGTGGCTTCTCAATAGCAGCATAAAAGTCCTTTCAGTTGATCCTTTTCTTCCCCTAATTTTTTCTGGTGAGAATTTATCAGCAGTTCTCACTGGCAGCTGGAACACTTATTGTTTAACCAAATACTGAAATTCTGGAAGATCCTAGCATGCATTAACCCTGTAAATAAATCACAGCCAACTGATTTTTCACTCTCTTCTGTTCTGTTGTTTTTTTAGTTTGTCGCAATTCTATTTTCCAATGTATGCCAGTTCCCTAGTAAAACTAAGGAAGCATTTGTTCATATATAGCTCCTCCCTTTTTTGAGCAAAAAAGGGTATAGCCCAAAACTTTTGCCATATCTTTTCATTTAAACTTCTCATCAAACTTATTTAATACTACCCCTGTCCCATCTTTGTATTCAGAGACATGCAGAAATTCCTTCTCTCTGTACTTATCCCACAACTGGGTAACATCCAGTGAGATGGATCCTCTTCTCCAGTGAGAATATTATTTGTACAATGCGCACTTAAAGCGAGACTTAGAGAAACTGATTTCTACTATAGATGCCCCTTCATCATTCAATCTTTATAAGCTTTGTCTTACTTCCTTATATGAGAATTCTACTCTTACTTCAATTCTTTTCTAATAAGTTGGCTTGACTTTTGTGCTGCCTTTTCTTAGATCATGTAAACGTTTTAGAATTCCAGAAGTTAACATCTATTCCCAAAGATAAAAACACTTAATAACTTTACCCCACCTCATTTTCCATGTGAAACACTTGAAGACATAAATACCTGCTTTGTAAATGACACAATATTTGTGTAGTGTATTGAAGTGTTAAGACTGACAGTTTTGAGCTACGTAAGCCCTAAAAATAGATTTTACTCATCTCTAACAGTTCTTATGGAATGTTCTCTCTTACACCTTCTAAGACATTAACATTTGCTTGATTGTCACTATAATGATAAAAAATTATTCCCAAAAATGTAGTTAATAAATGTTCATTAATCTAACCATTTGCAAAGCTGTATAAAATTTGGAACGCCAACAGAAATAATGCATAAATAATGTATATTTAACAAGATACTCATGGTAAAAGACAACTCCTTGTTGTTAGACTCAATGTAAAAAAGAACACAGATCTTTGCATAGATTTTCTACAATAAACTAAATTAAGAAGAGATGTGATTTTATACCACCTTAGGAAAAAACTTCTTTGAACACTAGCAAATTACAATTTAAATTTATCTAATAGTAACATTTGTTAACCCAAACAGCGTATGAATTCCCATTCAGTGTTGTACAAACTTCATTAAAATCATTAAAATCCTTATTATAAAGTGTTAAGCTACAACTTCTGGGTGTAAATATGTCTTTTATATCAATGGTTGGGAAAGGGACCCTTAATGTCTAATTTCAATCCCAAATCTCTCAAACATTCCACTTCATCCACTCCATTATTTTATGACAAGTTTTTACAGCAATTTCCAGAAGTAGTGGCATAAATTACTATTTGCTGATGGCACCTCAAAGCTGATTTTATTTCTCAAAGCTGTGAAATACTTCTTGTCTGTAAAACTAGTGACTACAAGATATCTAAATCAATCATGACATAGATTGAACTGAGAAAATCAACAGCCAATTCAAACTGACAGAAACCCATAGATTTAAGGACACTGACTTCAATATGAAGAATATGCTAAAATTTTTCTACCCAAGAGAGACCATTTGTGGAATTTCAATGAGAAAAGCCTTTCAGAAATTCTAAGTTGTCTTCCTTTTTTGCCCCACCTAGAGCATTCTACCTTTTTACTGACCTATAAGTGCTTTTTCTAACATTTAATCCAGTCCTGTCTAGATCACAACTACTATTAATCAGCAGACTAAAATAACTAGTCAGATGAGGTAACTTAGTCACAAGTTGTATTCTTTTAATTTCAAAACAGTTTGACTAGCTAGAAGTACTAATCTGTAAGCTAAATATTGGTTCCCAAATACTGTGTTTATTACCTAATCAGAGAAAGTCCAGAAAGTTATTTGATTAAACATGTAATTGCAATCTGCCAAAGAGGGATAATTCAGGAATGTCTTATCATTTTATAATTTCAAAATCTTTAAGACTAATAACAACACATTGGAATAATTTCTTGGGTTCCTTTCTGTGAAGGAAATGAGAGGTTCTATTATGCATCCAATAAATGGATAATAACCTTCTTTGGATAAGGTTCAAATAAAACAAAGAGGCTAATAGTATTCTTAAAACAGCCAAAACTAAAATCAGAAAACCTTTGAAGAATCTTCTTCAAAGGGCTTACTCTTCAGCAAGTTTTTTCCTCTTTCTTGGCCCTAGCAATGGAGTTCCATCTGAGAAGCAGAAACACTCCATACACTGATGTTGTAAACAGGCACACCTGCAATTTAAATCAGGCCTTTCCTTCCAGTCAAAGAGCTAGCTCAAAAACACAGTATTTGCTTTCCTCTGAGCAAAGTACTTTGCTGTATAAGTAAGTATAGCAGTTTAGTGAAAGGCAAGCATATATTTTTAGTCCTAGAAATATTAGGACTGCAATTTTGTCATGAAATACTGCATATTGTTTGATGCTTGAAATTTTGCCTCATAGAATATGGCATGTATAAGAGTAAACCTCTGGCTTTGCCCAAAATGTAATGAGAAATTTGTCCAGGTTCTTATTTTTAGCTGCACCACTGGAAGCAAATTCATCTTCAGTGAAAGCTAGTCAAGAAAAATTGTGTTCGGGAGGAAGAAGGTTTCTATCTAGCCAACCGGCAACACAGTTCTGAAAACACCAGTGTCAATTGTGTGTATTTGTCTCCAAGGTAAATTAGAGTAAATATTAGGCAAACTGAAACAGTGTTGAGCTCTTAGCAAAGGAATATGGTCAAAACACCAAACACCAATAAAAGACAGAAGAACCTCTGCAATTACCACCTTCAGTGCTCCACAAACACCGTACTGCCTAAATTAATAGAACAGCCACTAAGATAAATAATTTTTCTTAGTCTTCTACAGACAGAGAACTACGAGTGGGGTAGCTCTATTTCTGTTTCCTCATGATGGCTGCTGTTGGGAGGCCTCTCTGGTTTCTATGAACTGTAATTAGCTGTTTAAATTACAGCCTCACTCAGCTATGATCACAGAGCTATTTTGCTGTATCTTGTACAAACATTCAGGAAGAAAAAGCAATCTGTGCTTAAAAAGATTGAAAATGAAAAAGAGGGAATGACACAGCTTCCTTCAGTAGCTTTCAGTGGAGGCAACTTATGCATACCACACAGATCTTCCAGTGATATAGAATTTATTAATTTTATCTGTTCCTTTCAGGATGTTTAAAACAGAGGGGTTCTGTAAGGTAACTTGAAGGCTAGGATAATGATTTTCTGAAGTCATTCCACATTATAATACATACCCTCAGGAAAGTATAAAGGTAGTGAGTTTTACTTCATTTTCTGATGGAAGAAAGAGACATGTCTCTATTATTAATAATAAGAATTAGCACAGAGAACTTAACACATCTGTGCACTTGCTAAATTGAATTATAGATTTTGACCTTGAAGAGGAAAAAAAATCAAAACTATCAGGGTATCTCGAGCTTAGAGAAAAATGACTCTACTAGAAAGCAGAAAAAATTTCCAATGGATTTGAGAAGCTTTTAGATAGATGTTTACAAGAAATATTGTTTTTTATTTATAGTCTTCAACAAGAAAATGCTTGCTTTAAGATAAGCAAACAAAATAGATCCATAATTAAAAATGGGGAAGTTTACCTCCACCGTGTCTTACTTCTGAAGCATAGAACCCTATTATTATTACTTAATTGTTTCAAACACCCAGGCAATTTGAGCATTTCAAAGACCTGAGAGCAATGGGCAAGGACACGTAGTCTGAAGAGATCTTGACATGAAGACATGAAATAAGTGAGGCCTATCAGGAATATGAAGCAAAGCTCATATTCTAAACAAGTGTCAGTGAATAAACTCTGTTCTTCAGATAGAAATTATGAATTCTTAGACTTTTTAGTAAGTTTCATCCAAATAAAATTGTCATTGTCTAGCAAAAAATTTATCACTAATTAGAAGTTCCATTTCATGAGAAATAGCATCTCAGTCTGTACACCTACTTTAGTTTTCTGTCTGGAACCTTAGCCAACTTTAAAACTTGGTAATTGGAAACATATATTGATCCATGCAAAAAAAAATTAGTAATTATCAAAAAATTCTTAATTGAATAGTTCTTAAATTTTTGAAATAAAAAATTGTACTTTCAGAACAATTCTTCTGCATATTACATAATATTGTATGTGAATTTAAGCTACCTGAATTTGCTTCTAAAATGTGTGGAAATTTGATATTCTGCCTTCTTTTCTTAATAGTCTGTTTATTTTTTTTTAATCTGTTTAAAGCAAAAGCTTTTTGTAAATTTAGTTTAATTGTATTTCAGATGGTAACAACCTTTCAAGTGGCTCTTCTTCAGGTAAATCTATCTTCTAAAATTCTATCTACAAAAGCCCTTTTATTGCGTTGTTCTGGCTATATTATTTCAAGATCTCATTACATTTTATATATTTCTAAAAGAGTTCAAGTCATAATATGGCTCTTGCTTTCAGTGACTGAATAATTATTTCTGCAAAACTATAGATACAACAGGTAAACTATTAAATTTAATATAATTATATGGCATATAAAATCCAGATTTAATGATACTTCTCATCTTATTACTACTGAAAGTTGCAGTATGCAGAGCATAAAAAAACACTTCAGTATATGAGACAAAACACATTGCAGAAATTGATATTGGTATATGATTTCAGTATTAAAACACAGAAAACATCTTCAGGCTTCCTGTCTCAGAGAAAAGCAGTATTTTTTATCTTACGAGGCCTAAGGCAGCCAAGGTGATGAAGGATGAGAAATTCTTTAGAGCTTGATTTAATAAATAGAATAAATTCTTTTTTCCAGCTGCCAAAAAACCCACCACAGTCTCACCAGCACAGCTAAATATTGTTCTAGGTAACAAATAATTAAGTTATAATATTTTCTGCACAGCCTGCTATTTTATTTCATTGCATTTACTTTTTTTCTTCTTTCATACTTCTAATCATATGTAAGAAATAAAATCGCAAGAAGTAAAGTCTCTTTCTGAGAGGACAAAAAATCCTTTTTTCATATGGCTTTTTTACAAAAACACTTCAACTCCTGTAATTCTAATGAATACGATATAATAAAATGACATTTCTGTCAACAAATGGAAGAAAAACAGAAAGAAAAAATGTTCTAATTCATATTCAAGGGTATAAACTTTATGTCTTTTGAGGGAGACCCTGTTAACGCTGTTCGGACTAAATTCACTGGTCAATCACACAGAGCAGAGCCCCACAAGCAGTCAGAGATTTCATTCCCTTCCTTTCATATTCTGACAGAGTCCTATGTGCAGATATCAAAGTTAAATCTTTCTCACTTACAAGGAAACATAAAGAAGATTGGTGGTTTCTTATACTGGTAGAAGACGCATGCAACCTTAAATTTTAGAGAAAACTAAAAGAAGTGCCAAAATTAAAGACCATACAAGAGGATAAAAAAAAAAGAAGTGCATTCAGTGTCTGAGAGTTATGAGTTCTAGCTTCTAATGTTAGTAATTGTGTATGCCTTGCTTTTTCCTCCTAAATAGATTAAGATTATTTAAGGAGTAGAGCAAGAGAATTATCCACTTAAGTATGCTTCAATACATTTTGGAAAAAGAACTGAAAAACCATAATTGTCTCTTTCTGTAATTCTTTGTCCCAAGGCCTGCTGTGCCCAGACAGAAAATAGGGCATCATCACATGCCTCAGTGTTTGCATAGAGTACATTCGAGTATTTGCTGCTATTTTAGACTGTCACTGTTTAGGGATTCCATTTCTCAAAAGCAATTGTTTCCTCTAGTCTGTTGCATGAGTTGCTACATGGTATTTCCAAGCCTTTGAGTGGCAATTCAATAACTGTCTCTGTCGGTATTTCTGATAACCTAAATCCTGGAATTCTGTGACAGCAGACATTCAATTATGAGAAAATATTTCAGCAAAGGTCTAACTTGTGCTCCTTTTTTGAAAGTAATTTTGCTTATTCTTTGGGGAAGTTTCAGAAAAAAAGGGATTATGTGATTAGACCATGCTCTGGAGGACAGTCTGTCATAATTGACCTTTCTTACCTGCCCCTGTCAGGGAAATCTCTTTACAGCAGGTTGGTCATTGTGGATATGTATGTTCCACTCTTTAATCTCCTATATTAAAAAACTAACATGTTTTATATTATAGCCAGACCAGTCATTCACCACTCTAGAACTATCCAAGACCTGATTTTCTCCAACACCTTACCACAGTTAACAAATTGTACAGAAATGTGAGCAGCTCCCTTTGGTTCAACTCTCAGGATAGGAGAAGTGGTTCATCACAACAGGAAACAGTTCTGACAGTTTCTACACCTCACTTAGACAACCTTCTGCAATCTCTTTGGGCATTTGAGCTCCTTTGATTTGATTTTGGAAAGTGTAAATCTAAAGGCTGAGACAAATGGACCAAATTTAGCTGCCGGCTAGGGGCCTGAGACCAGCTAGTATTTTTCCTTTTGCTTTCACATTTTGGGGTTTGGATAACTGTTTGCATCAGCATGAAAATAACAATACTAGTGGTGGTGCTACAAAAACTGCTTAAGAATACTTTGAGGAGCCATCACAACTTTTCAGCTGCTGTTTCTTAGGATTACCCTCCTGCAGTGCTTGGGATAGGATTTCCATTGGAAATGGAGATTGGATAGGAATTGACATGGGCTAAACAGACTCTGGGAGATATCACGTAGCATCTACCACTACCCACAGACCTGCAAAGAAATTTTACAGAAGGTAAAAGTTGCAGGCTTTTCTCTGACTTAGCCACCGTGTCTTATATGTAAACATGCATTTTCATCACTAGAAATTTGAGGAATACCTTCACTGTATCAAGGCATTCCTTTTCCTTCCTTTTTATGAAATGTTTGCACAGAGCATACACAAGAATCACTAGCCATGAGAATGTATTGGGTTACAAAAAAATCCTTTTTCAGGTATTTTTTCTGGAATACCTGATTTTGTATTGATAGGGCAGGAAATATGCAACCATGATTACAGCTGTTGATAAAGTCTTTTTGGAACTAATTTTCATTCTTCCTTCTTTTTTTCCTTGAAACAAAATCCCATATGCTTGTATTTAGCGTTTAAGAATAGCAATTTTCTATTATGGTTAGCACTTTTTATTGCAATACTTACGGAAATACAAGGATACTAATTTTTCTTATCGGGATGGGATTTTTCCCAGCATTTTTTCCCCAAAATTATTAATCAAAATATTTTCTTTACATGAATTCTAAGTCTTCTCCTTTGATCTCCCAAAATATGAGATAGAATTTAAAAAGGCTTCCAGAACACAAGAAATATCCATTTGAGTTTGAGTCTTTGGAGACAATTCTATCTGCAAGCAGTTTTGAAGAGTCCTATATCATCTACAGTGATATTTTTGGACTGAGTTCTACTATTTAGAAATTTTAACAGCTGAGATGGCACAGAGAATAAGTGCAACCAACAGATTAACTCATTTGCAAATTACTTATTCAGTAAAGGAAGGTTTGAAAGGAGGAGGTGGGATGTAAGTCTGGAACTGTGACTCAGACTCAACTGCTTTCCTCAATTGCTCTTAGGAAGACACAATCATACAAATCTCTGACTTAGCATTAAGAAGAATTTGGCAATCTAGACTTTAATAAAACATTAGTATTTTAATGTAACATTATCTCTGGATTCATAGTATATAGCTGGTTGCATCTGAAATGTGTTTGAGTACTGTAGGCCAAGATCCATCTGCTCTGACATCATACTTACACAAAAGAGGGGGTATTCATTACCAAATAAAAGATTTCACCCCATACCCAGGATGTCAGGAAAGCTTCCACTGACTCTTTTAGTCTATACTGGGACAACAGGCCTGAGGCCTGAATGAATTTTGCATCATGACAAATTGTGTTATTACACTCCCCTGCTCAGCTCAGCTCGGTAAACTACACAAATTCTGAATGGGCCCCTGATAACCTTAGCTACAGGAAAGAGATGAATGTCCAACACACCGTGTAGCTCATTACTTGTTCACTGAAGAATAGCAATACTCCTTCTCTTAAGAATATTCAAATTAAAAAGCAGAAAATAGGGTTTGAGACTATTTACTACAGTGCATAGAAGAAAAGCAAAAAGCTGCTCATCTAAGTTTTCTCTTTCATGCCCAAAAGTCTTAGCAAAAAGCAAAATTCTCACTGAGTATTCTTTCCAGCTGAACTGCAGTCAGACAGCTAAATCAGTAATGCATTATAACGTGGTCATATTAACGTGGTGAGGCAGAAAAGACCATCTGCAGCACCATGAATATGACTAAAATAGAGTGCCAAAAAAAACCTTGAACAGTGTCTAATGCCAGAAATCCTTATGAATGGTGTTTTTTAAGAATTTCAACGTAATTGATAAAAAAGAGAATTATAGTATTAGTTTCACTTTGAATACAATAAGCTCTCAAAATTGATTTATAAGGTGCTTTACAGCTCAATTCTATCTGCATTTAAAAATAATTTTTTTTACATTCTTCACTAATTTCAACTGTGAGCAGTTGTAGTGTTCAAGCGTACTTAGTAAGTTAAAAGAAATATACACACTCCCAAGGTGCACTCTGCTGAATATCACTGTGTAGACTGAAAATCAGCACCTTTAACTGCTGTTTTAAAGATGCATGACTCTGGTTTATGTAACAGAGATTTCTGTCTATTTTACTGTTGTGTGTGTATGCCTACAGTGATAAATTCAATGCTAAATATTTGGAATTCAACAAACTTTTTCAAAAATGGTCAAGGACGAAAAAGTAAGGTTGTTACATGAATTTATATTTTAAAGCAGGGGGAAAAAGGTGGAAATAAATCACCAGATTTCTAAACACTTGGATGTTATCAGTAGTCTCACAGGTTCCTTATTTTATAAAACGTTTTCAATTACTTGGATAAAAAAAGTGCCAACAATGAGGTCAGATGTTTGCATATGTCAAAAAATTATTCAGACTATTACATGAGATTCAAAGTCGTATGCAAGAAAGCTGAGTGGTCAAATGATAAAACAGCAAAATAAAATTTTTGCAGACACAATTTTAGAGACTAAATTATCTATTACCAAACAACAAAATGTCTCAGCGGTTATAAAAATATCTTAAATTAACACAGTTAGAAAAATAATTCGAAATAGCAATGAAATATTTGTAATTATAAGGAAGTGAACTAAGGTCAAAACAAAAAGCCATTATGTCACTGCACTGGTCCCTAAATCTGGGAGTAGCTCAGATCAGTGTCAAAAGGATTACGTTAGAAATAAAAAGTAACTGAGAAGAGTGAGAAAGATGTTCAGAGGTACACAGTGCATTAACACAAACATTCTTCAGTTTGCAGAACAGGTATACAAAGAGCGATTCAGCAGATGTATGAAAAACTGTATATAGCCACATAGAGACCATATTGAGACTATACAAAGGGAGTAATTATCAGCTATTTTTTATAGGAATTAGAACCCTCCCCAAGGCAACAAGTGTATAGCAAGTAAGGGCAAGTATTTTTCACAAACATGCTAAAACTGTGGAATTCTTTCCTATAGAATTTTTTGCAGATTAAACTACAAACATTTTTAAAAAACACTGAGACAAATTCATAGAAGCAAGGCACACCAAATGTTCAGTTTGTGGTTTGAACAAACAATTTCTAGCTCAGGAAGTTTCTGAAATTCAGATAACTAGAAACTGAGTAAATTTACAGAGAGAAGTAGCACAACGTAGTGACTCTTAATCTCCTTGTCCATTTATCCACCACTAGAAAATATCACGGCCAAACAGTGTGCTAAATGGACCTTTGGTGTCATCTAGTACAGCAATTTTAGCTCTTATACAGGTTTTCCTGAGCAGGGTACTCTCACCTTCACTCATTTAGAATTCAAAATACAACTCCATATTCAACACTAAATATATAGGATGTCCATTTTAAATTATTAAATGATTAAGCTGGGCCATCTATTGTTCTCCAATTACTGTTTGCCATAGGCATAAAAGAAAGACTATTTCAAAACATGTCAGTGTGGAACAACAGATTTCAGTGGCAAATATTAATAAATGTTAGGTAGCAACAAATGCTGGCAATTTAAACTGACTGAAAAAAAAAATCCTGTCCCAAACAGAACTTCTTATCTTAGCAAAAGAGAATAAGAATATACTTTGAAATATTCTCCAAGAAATCATTTCACTATTTATTCACTGTTGAAAACATTTATGTAGCAAAGTGATGAGATACAAGAAGTTGTAAGTCAAATACGACAACTGATAATTTCAATTATTTAAATTATTTTCTTTTGTTAAATTTTCTTTAGCATTGTTTTTCTCAACTTTTAAATATGTTTTCTGTACATCTGAGAGTTGAATTACACAAAACCTTACAATATTTTTTATTTAGGTTTGGGGTTTTAGAAGAACCATTACATAAAGTGTTCGTTTTCCACACACTCAGGATAGTCTCCCCTGCTGGTCAACACACCAAGCCCAACTCAGCCCATCCCATGCAAATGTAAATAATAACTGCATTGTGAAGGTGCAACTGAAGCTTGAGAGCTGTGTCACTCTTTTTTCTTCAATTTGCCCCTTTACTTTTCATTTTAAATTTATTAAAATTGTTTCATCTAATCATCAGATGTAAGTATTGGAGAGGATTGTAGCAAAACTGATGCACAGCTTATTTCTCTGTCCCAAGAAATTAGCTCCAGTAGTTTCCTGTTTAATCTGTAGCCAATAAATGCATATATCAGCAGTGTATTTATAAGCACATGGAGTTCCACTAATAATAGAATCCAGAAATATCTATTTCAGGATAACAACTCCAAAGCAAAGTAGCTAGACATATTCTGGCAGTCTTTTATAGATACATAGAATTTTAATTTAGAAAGGAACATCTGAATCTCAGAGCTTTTAAAATGGGCTGTAGAATTAATGCTGCTATTCTCATTGTAAGTGAAAAAAGCTGATTTTAATGATCAGACACGAATGTGTAATATTTTTTTCTGTTTCTGTGTATTGACATGCAGGCAGACTTTTTGGCTTCCGGCTACCGGGACTGAGACTTCTAACATACAGAAAGCAGTCCTTACCCCAGGAGGACCCCGATGCAGTCATAATCGACTCATCTAAGCACAGCGATGACTCAGTGGCAATGAAGCACTTTAAATCACCTACTAAAGAAAGCTGCAGTCCTTCAGAAGTGGATGATACAAAAGCACTGATTCAACACAGCAAATGCTCACCTTTGGTTAATATATCCGGACCTCTTGACCACTCATCACCTAAGCAGCAGTGGGACAGACTCTACCCTGACATGATACAGACAAGCAATCCACTGACCCATTCCAGATCAAAGGAAAGTATTTGTAGTATACGGAGAGCCTCTTCAGTACATGACATAGAAGGCTTTAATGTCCACCCCAAGAACATTTTTAGGGACCGTCATGCAAGTGAAGGTAAGGTAGAAAGTCAATCACTATTCTTTGATGTACTAAAAAAGGAATTTTTTCAATATTTCCTAGTAATAATCATTCCTTTGTAAACAAATCTAAATATAGTCAGCTATATGTAATGACTCAAATATGCCTAGAAAATATTAAGGGCCCAGATATGACAGGTTTATTTACACTAAATATTGTTTTTCATTTCCAAAGAGATTCATGGAATCATAGTGTTGATCTTCTCTATAAGGATATAGCAAACATTAGGGCCAGCAATCCTAAAGCTAATATTAGTGTTTGGGGGGTAAAAAATCAGGTGATCAAATTATAATTGCATGTACCATTCTCTCCTATACTTACATATATTAGATTGTCTTTGACTGTATGAAATCCTACTTCAGAGACTGATAAGTTTATTTCTCTTAAATCTATACTGTGCAGATTGCACATTCACTGATCCAACACTGAGACAAGCTTTTTCTCTCATGCTGAAGAAGATACCGTCAGTAACTCCACTGATGTACTTTGTGTAATGAATAGTGAAATATTTAGTGAAATGGTGAAAGGCTTAGCATAAACTTCATTTAAATGCGATTTTCTCCTTGTGCTAGTATATTCATGCAACCACCAAGTTACAAAGATGTTTCCTCTCTCCTAAATCCATGGAGTGTAGTCTATGATTTCTTCTTGAGGACAGGGAGTTTAAGAAACTTGGGAAAGAGCTTAGCAAGCAGAGGTTTGAAAGCCCTGTGAGTTGAGAGGTTTCATTGGAAAGTAGTTTTCAAAGAAAAGTGTCACATATACAATGCTTTCACAGCTACTAATTGTGTAATGACTTGCATAACACACCTTTGTATTTAGGCCAGATGACAAGGAATGTATGGTAACATTTTAAGATTCAAAAATAAATGTCATGGAAGAATGCGTATAAATTCTTAAATTAGCAGAAAAAAAATTTTCATTTTCAATGATGGCTTGTTTATCTCTTATTCACTGACTACAAGTGTAAAATCCCATGAAGTTCATCTGCTTTTTGGGAAGTTCATCTCAAGAACCCTTTGCTTTTACACATTTCCTAAACTATAAGTGTGAATGTTCCTCTGACACCCAGTTTAACTTGTAGAATAGCAAAACTAATCATTCCTTCCAGTCACTCTTCCTGTATTAAATATAATACATAAGTCCTTCTTTTTTCATTTCTGCTTCTTTTGGACCATGGGGGGGTTTTGTCAGTTCAAATGAACCTTAAAATTCAATTAATTCCATCCTAAACCGTACCATTTTATATAGTTCATGGTCGCATTAAGCCAATATTTCAAAATCAGGAGGCAAAAATCTCCAAGGCTGAACTTTGGCATGTCCTTTGGACCTATTGCATAAGCTTTATCTTGCTTTAAACTTCCTCATGTATTTAAAATCATCTTTCAAACAAAATGCATTTAAAAATATCTGGTTTTCAATTTCTGTTTACAGAACATTTTTCATTAAAGTACTTCCCTACTACTACTTATAGTAGTAAATGGTCATTCTTCATCCAAACATATATCTATGAAAATGTGTAAAAATCAGTTTGAATATGAAATGTCTTTGATTACAGTGGTAGAAAGCTGATGCATCAATCACCATACAATTTAATACTTGCTGAATGGAGGAGCAAAAATTTCTATCTCCATTTTATGTAAAAAAAACTTTTTTCAAATGTTAAGTACTAAGAAAAATAAATTTTACTGTGAGGAGTCAATAGTTCAATTGAATTCCTAAGGCCTCTCACACGATGTGATCATTTACAGTGTAAATAGACAAAACACTGTCACTCTGTTTTCACTCTGCATAAAGTAAAAAATAATAGAGAACCAGGCCCTAAGTTTATGTCATATATAGTCATTCTAGAAAAACTGAGCAGAAGAGAGGATGGCTCTCAGAAAGGCATTAGAATTAGTAACCATACTTGATGCCATCTGCTTACGGTCATGTTAGAATTGGGTACCTTATGCTGAAAAGATGTTTAAATTCATCCAGCAAGTCCTAATGGCCTAATTCAACGGTGAGCCATAAAACCCTATTATTTCTATAAAGTTATCCGTGCCGGTTAGGCGACCAAGATTCAGCTTAAATCATCTTCTCTGGGCTTGCAGATTCTGAACAGAGATAATGCAAAACCCCAAGCACAAGTAAACTACAATCCCAAAGGGCTAAACTCTTACCAAAGGAAACATAGGGTTTAATATATTTTGCCATTCCATTTTTATTTTGAGTTTTTCCAAATCATTCAAAAACTACTATTCTATCTGAAAATGTAAGTCAGGATTCAGTTTTTCCTACCCTTGCCAGTTCAAATAATATTAATTGAATCAGTAAAGCAGAATTCTGAAAGAAGTGAATAACATTACTTAGCTTAATACTAACGACAGTAATTTACCTGCAGTCAAATTTTAATGTAATGCAATTGAGGATAGAAATTATTTCATGCGTTAAATTAATTTATGTAGCCTTGTTGCCTATCACTTGAAAATTATCTTCGCTGTGCCCATTATATGCCAAAAGACATTACAGTAAAAATGACATTGTAGGGTTTTAAATTCATTTGAGTGTACTGGATCAAACTGCATTCTAAATTTGCCTATATGACAACAAAAGCAACAGGGCACAAACTGTGTCTTACACTCACCATCCAAAATGCAGCCAAGCCAGCCTCATCTGAAACACCAGCAAGCCAGATTTTGCAAGCATGTACAAGTTCACAGGGATTATTCAGAAATGTTACTGTCTTCAGAAAATGGACTCGGCAAGATCGCTGCAGCCTTCTGAACCAGCAGCAGGCTTCTCAGGCCAGCTCACCTCACCTCCAGCACTGCTGCAGATGCCCGGCACAGGAAGGCATTGGGCTGGGGGGAACTGAGGAGCCCTCCAGACCCGGTGCAGCTCACGGTGCCACACTGCCCCGTGCTCGGGAAGCTGAGGAGAAGGCAGCGGGTGTGAGAGCAGGGCACAGCGCTCGGGAAGCTGAGGAGAAGGCAGCGGGTGTGAGAGCAGGGCACAGCGCTCGGGAAGCTGAGGAGAAGGCAGCGAGGCAGCGGGTGTGACAAGGTCCCGCGCTGCCGCCGGTGCCCCGGCAGGCCACAGCCTCTGCCCAGAGCAGCGCCCACCACCCTCCACAGCACAGGGCTGTGGAGCAGCCAGAGCACCAGTGCCTCAGCCTCAGAGGTGGCCTGTCCTCCAGCCAAAGAAGCCTAACGTCTGCGTGAGCCCAAAGCACGTTTGAGAGGTGGTAACCTGCTCACAGCAGGTATTCACACCAGGAGGAAGGCCCTGCTCCCGGCCAGACCCACCTCACAGCCCTCAGTGCCACAGCCAGGCAGGGCACAGCACAAGGGGACGGTGGCTTGTGGATCACAGCATTGTCACATGAACCAGCATGGCATCTACCTCTGCACCTGAGTGGCTTCTTTAAATAGTGATAACAGCAATGATAATAATCTCCCTGAAAAAGTTTAATCTCACAAGAAGATTCAGGGCTAGGTGTGCCTGTGAGGACAGAAAGCTTTGCCACTGCTCCCTTGTGGAAAGGCACCTAAGAGCTGAAGGTTTAAGGTATATCTTTCTCCAGCACTAACTCAGAAGGGCATTGCTTAGGCTGCTGCCATGTTGAAAGCGTTTCCTCATGTGAGTCTGGGCCGGTGTGGAGCTCTCTGCTGGGCCTCCTGTGCAGCCCCACACGCCGTGCAGCCACCCTGAACTTCTGCCTCAGCTCCTCTTAATTATGTGGGGCTAATTACTTCTTCTTGGCACTTTTGTCCTCCAACCCATTGCCAGACTTGTGGAGAAAGATCTTTTTTATGTTTCTATTAAAGCAAGTTAGCTAAAGCTAGTCCTACTGACTGATGATCTACTCCAAACTATTTTACACATTATCTCAATTGTCAGAGTGACTTCACCTTCACTAAAGTCCTCATAATACAGCCAGGGAGGTGCAACAATATTTCAATTCAAACCATGCACACTTTGAAGCCATATTTTCTGCTTTTTCTAATGTAGATTTTAGTTGTCTTTTTTTCTCTTTTTCCTCATTTTTATTATGCTGAAAACCAGACAATGGTCACAATGTCAAAGGTAAAGTATACATCTAGACTGTACCTTCCAGTGTTTCAATCAGCCACACTTTTTGGCATGTTACTTTGCCTGCTGTATGAAATGTTCAAATGCAACATTCCCATATTGACCTCTCTAGGGCTAGGTGTATTACATAAATTATATTTATTAAACATGTAGTTACCCCCATAACTCTTGTCTCAAAGCACTAACCACAAATCATTGGAAAAAGTGAAGGCATAGTTAAACAGTCTTTTGAATTTTTATCTGTTAATTCAAAAAAAAGAAGGGAGGGAAGTAGAACAGCTTAACTCAGTGCTGTTGTCTTTAAGCAGTCAAAACTTCTGTTGAAGCTACCAGGAGTTTTACCTGGAAAAGGATGTGTGATTGAATGAGGATATTAGCAAATGAGCCATTGTTACAAGTGCTTAGTTTTCAGTTAACTCTCTCAAAAATTTAATAACTGATCATCAGGACCCTTGTGGAAGTATCTTCACTTATTCCTCTTTTGTCTCTTTAAAACTAGTTTCACGTTCCTGGATGGCAGGGGGTATGGTTTCAAGCTTCCTGTAGCATTGAAATATGCATGCATGGACTTCACTGCTGATTTCATGTTTAAATAATTTCAGTGCAATTACAAAACAATGTCTTTTCACCAGCATTGAGCTACGTGTTTTGGGAGCAAGTTGTACATAATCCATAAATTACTTCCTCCATTTCTGAAGATTACTTGCTAAAGTGTTCAGTTTAATTGCCATATTTGTATCTGTGGGAAAACTGGTTTGTGACTTCATGCATGATGCAAAAAGTGTGTGTACCTGGTAAAATCTCTCTAAACTGCATGCAGTGCATGACCTAGATTCTGTAAAACAATTTGTGGACTACAAAATCATTCCATTTGCTTGATGTGTATGTTGGCAAAATCTTGGGGGAAAAACATGCAGTTTATATACTGTACAATAACATTTATAAATGTATTTACTGCTGGTGAAAGTTGATGAATTGGCAGCTCAGGAGAGTGAAATCATTTCTCAAGGCATTGTGTAAGCAAGAATGATGAAACCTTACCATAAAAATGAGGAGCTCAAACTTAACCTGAAAGATTCTCCTTTTTAGGCTAGGCAGAAGGAAGTCATTCTCCCTGCTTATTCAGTTCTTTGCCTCTCTGTTGAAACTGTCAATCAGGGTGCCAATTAGTATCAATTGTGATTGTGATTTGTCATGGCCCCCTTTTTCTGCTTTTTACTGTGACAATATAGCAATGGTTACCAGCTGTCAAGTATCAGTATCTGTCAGCTTGGGCTGTACTTACGCTAATACTGTCTTTCAATCAATTACCATTGCCAATGAGGTGCATTATACCTTTCACCACTTTCTAAAGCAAAAGAAGATGGGGGGAAAGAGGCAAGGTTTTATTCTCATGTGCAATGAACTCAAGCCTAATATCATGCACTATGGCATGAGTATTAGGTAGGGGAAGAGAGAGTAATCCCCTTTGGAAAGAAGTGATAAAAGATGTAAATCTCAGAAACCAAAAGTTCAATGGAATTTAAGCTTCTATAAAGCTACTAATAAAATAAAATCTTGCCTACTATCTAATCACAGATATGCCTAAGCCATCTTAGTTTCCTCTTATGTTTGAATTCCTAAGACATCAAGAATCTTGTTAATCTGACAAATGGTTTCAACATGATATCCTGCTTACGTTTGAACTGATTCGATACTCAGAAACAATTGCTAAAGCTAGCAAAGAAGCAGGGCTGAAAAACTGCAGTCTGACCACATGTACAATAGCACACACCAGCCAGATTAGTCACTTCACTGATATGTGAGGAGATTGTGAGCCCTCATATATTTTGAACACTAATTTTTAGTAGACTCATATAGATGATGTGAAAGATTCAGGTCCCACCTGGGCCAAAAGGCATTTAAATATAGCATCACAATCCCTTGGTGGTGTTCTCAGTACCAGGCCTTTTTTACCATTCCTTGCAGATGAAGGGAAGGCTTTCTTCCCTTTTCCAATAAAGCTGTTACAAAACAAACAAACAAATATACTAGGAGAAAAAGAAGGACTGTTTTTCCATTTAATGATTACAGAACTCAGGCACAAATTCTTTTTTGTCTAGTGCATCATGCCATCCGTTGTCATCTTAAATTCCTTTCTGTGCAGTGGCAAAATTCAAATGGGGTAATAATGATTTTCCATCTGTGGTCCAGTTTAACATACAATTATCATGAGTGTAGGAGATAGAAAATATGTATAAATCCTTATAAGCTTCAAAAGAAAATTAAATGTCTGCTTATTCAGCAAGCATTTGAAGCCAGGTGTGATGGAAAATCAGCCCTCACTTAAAGACTTTTGGCAAAAAAAGAGAAAGAATTCAGCACAGCATAAAGCATTTACCCACAGCCATCCCCAGGCAGCTGGTTGAATGAATTTCATTCATTCTCACATTGCAAATAAAATCAGCTGTTCCACTGTTGACTCTGCAATTTACCCCATAGGCCTAATCCTATCCCATTGGCTGTTCCTGATTTAACATATACATTCTTGTTTTCCTCTCAGGAAGATAAAAGAAAACCTCAAAAATAAGAAAAAGAGAAAAGCATCATATTGTTGCCCTTAACTGAATTAAGGCAACCTTAAATGAGGTTCTCATGTGGATCTAAGAAATATCCTTCCATCCCACACTTTATGTATATTATTGCTGACTGCAAGACCTGGATTTTTTCTTAAATCTCTAAGTGGATTTAGGTCTCCCTATGTAAATATCTCTATAGTTGTTTTTACCAGTATTGTTCTCAAAAGCAACTTTTCCTTGCAATGAATACTTTTGGTTTCCCAATGAACGTTACAATGACAGTACAAAACAAGTATTCTGATAATTTATATTCCTTTCTTGTTCAAACAACTCTGTCCAATAATGAAAAGAACAATTATAAAGGATATGTACCTCATGAAGTATGTAAATTCTGTATTTTTTATCATGGTGCACTATTACAATATAAGAAGTTTATATATACTCTGTTAATATTCTGCCTATGAGTATCCATGTAGTTTCCAATATTTTGTGAGCAATGACAATTGAAGAAATGTATTTTGAGAGTCTACTCAATTTTCCAGTTTCTTTGAACTATCATGTGAGCATGAGCAAGGTAGAGATGTGATAATAGAGCCTTTGCTAATTCCAGGCACTCTTATATAACCATGTGTCCTGTTTCCGCTCTTATAAACAAATGAGCATATAGTCTTTATATTCAGCCAGAACTATAAGAGAAAACCAGCATTCCCAGTAACATGAAAACAAGTAAGGACAGTTGCATTATGCAATTTGGAATCCATTGACTATATAAAAAATATTGAGGGTTATATGTAAAGAAAATGTCATATTTATAGCCAATATTAGATTTGAATCTAATCAGAAATAGAAATAGAGATTTTTAAAACGTAGATACTTTTTATTATTAACAAGAGGTATACAGAAAAATTTTTATCACCCTTTTAACATATCCCACCTAAATATTAATCATAATTTATTTCCTTTCATTTCTCAGATATTAAATATGTGTTCTGGTTTTTCAGGGCCTTTTAATCATATCAAGTCAAGTCTGTTGGGATCCACATCGGATTCAAATCTCAACAAATACAGTACAATCAACAAAATTCCTCAACTCACACTGAACTTTTCAGATATCAAAAGTGAAAAAAAATCTTCATCTCCTCCTTCTTCAGAGAAAGCAATTATTGCACCTAAGGTGAAAGACCGAACGCACAATGTAACAGAGAAGGTTACACAGGTAAGGTAATGCATATTATTTTAGTTCATTTTCAATTTTTTTCAGTGTATTCAATGGATTCTTATTCTTTTAATGAGTGGTTTGTCGATTTCCAAGATAATTTGAAGTCTTTAAAACATTATGTAATTTACCTTCAATTCAGGTGCTTATGAGGTAGTCTACAACAAATAAAACTTTTCAGTTCTCATTTTTTTTAATGGGAAAGAAATGTAGTATGCACCATGTGTCCCAAATAAGACTAATCATTTCAGTGATTCCTGTAATTTATAAATATTAGTTTCATTCTTCGCAATTTTTTTCAGCATTATGAATTTCTGATTAGTGTAAGGCACAACATGATAACAAATGGTAGGTGATTGTGCCACTGTGTCATAATTACATTTCATAATTTCTCTTCAAGTTCTTTGGCTTTTCATGATGTTCTTTCTTGTGGGTATCTTTTCCACATCTGTGCATACATAAGGGTTTGGACTGGATATATGATATATATTGTGAACAAGGCCTATAATTGAAACAAAACTGAAAATAATTTAAGACAGCATGTTTCTTCACTCTAAGACAGATGCAGTGCCCTCTGAATACAACAGAACTTTTCAGCTTATTTCAGTATTATTACATTTGTGTTACAGTCTTATATGGAGAGTGACTGGGACAGGCTAGCAATGTGGAACATTCTGAAAACAAATACCAAGAGATGACAGTATCCCAAATAACTTTCATAGGGTTAGTAAGCAGAGGGCTGGCCCTTAAGTGCCCAGACAGACTGAAAGAGGTAAGAAGTGTTTTGTCCTGGAATGCAGATAGATATTCCATATGGAAGATCTTGTCAAGAGTAGCTTTTGGCTTAGTATCATAGAATGAAAGAATTTAAGACCATGAAGTCCAACCATTGACCCAGCACTGACAAGTCCATGACTAAATCATGTCCCCAAGTGCTGACCAGACTGCAGCTTCTCCACATTGGTGCTCTGCCAGACGATGTCCATGCTGCTACTCCCTTTGACAGTTATAAAAAGGAATGAATTGTACACCCTCCTAGAGAAATAGAGATAAAAGTTCCATAGTTTCTATTCTGAGATCAGTTAGTGCCTAAAAAGTAATTGGATTTTTATCTTTCATATATTTTGTCTTTAATAGCTAGCTTGAATCTGCAACCATTGTCCTGTCTTCTGTGGTCAGTTTGAAAGATATAATCTCTTCTGGATCCATTTTGATATGTTTTAAATTATTCATAGTAGTTATATATAGAAGTCTTTTCATAGATAATATGGTAAAAAGTCAAGTTATATAAAAAAGACTAATTCTTATAAGTTATATAAGCATGAGGCAAGGTGGGTTTTTTGGACTTTTTTTTTTTTTCTTTTTTTTAAATTCTGACTGGCTAATTAGTGCCCGAGTGCTGAGTTTCTATGTATACTAGTGATGCTGTTGGGGTCAGAAGGGGAAGGAGAATTTTTTTTTTAAATCTATGTTTATTTGCCAAATAATTTAGATTTTATTAAAAGTCCAATGGAAATTACATGGATCAGCTAATCTTTCCATGAAAATTGATACCTACTAAATTCAAAATTAAATTTGAAATGCTCTGTAAAATCTTTACACTTCACGAAAGCCTTCCAATTTAATTTGACATTGGTTTATGTCCTTTTCCAGAACAATCTCAGCCACTGTGCAGAGCACAATTTGCATAGCAAACTTTGATGCCATATCATTCATTATAATTGGAAATAGTTCCCTGCAGCTGCTGCTTTTTCTGTTATTACATTCACTTATCAATGTTTTTAGTTGCTGCTTCATCCTAAATGCTTGAATCAGGTACAGGTAGAAACTCCCAGGAGGTATAAATAAATGTAGGTCTATAGTATTACCATGGTCAAGGATATAGTCAACTAGAGATTCATGAATTAGATTTGAAATAGACATTTAGAAGATTAAAGTGTCTAGGTTTAGTCTTGTTTATGTTTCTATTTCCAGTTATTTCAATATATTTTATAAGAGTCAGCTCTTCGAAGCTTTTGCTTCATGTCTGACTGTAAATTCCTTTGTAAATCTTTTCCTAGGCCATAGATCCATTATGTATCTATCTGCAGAACAGTGCAAAAGTGAGCTTGGAAGATTTGAGAACAGTGTTGAGAATAGAATATGGTAGAAATGTTAGATGAGGTAGTTAAAATATGCTCATGCTGACACAGTCTCTGATAAGGAAATCTGTTCAAACAGCATAAAAAGTACACAGAGGGCAATACAACCTATTTAATCTATGGGGCAGTAAAAGAGCAAATGAGTATAAAACAGCCATGGTAAGTTTACAAGTTACCGTTAATCAGAGCTTTGACATTCTGGAACAGTCTTCTAATAAAAGAAGTTAGGGCAGGGATTCTAAGTGTTGCTAGAAAGAGCGTGAGAAATGTAGTGAAGGGATACATAACATGCTGTTTTTCTGGGATTGCGGGACTTGATGATGTGAAAAGCTTCTCTCACTCACATATTGTACCATTCAAACATACATCCATGCATCTATCCATTTGTATCCTTATTTTCTATCTTTCTTCCTTTCCTCAGTTTTGCTCAGAAATTTGATCCTGCTGTTATAATCTGACAATTCCACTATTGTGGCTCCTCATTGTGTAACTCAAAATACAGAGATGCGATCTCTTGTATGCACCACCCAAAAATATCAGTGAGCCTCCCTGTTGGATCGTGCAGACTGGATTCTCTCTCATGTATCAGTAATATCAAATCAAGTACCAGCATTACAGGATACAACAAGCTCTTTTCAAAGACAACAGCTGTATAATTTCTTTAATATCCACAAGCTGGAGATGTATTTCAGTTCTTGAAGCAAGTGAAGAAGGAAAGGATGGCACATAGCCACCTTCAGAGGGAAGAGGAAGAATAATGAATAAAGTAAATAAAAGAGTGATTGGCCACTGTGTTTAGACGAAATGATGCACTTGGAGAAAACATTTAAAGAGGAGTAAGATACTTTAGTAGAAAGATTTTAGTGGAATAAACTAGAAATTAAAATTAGAATAAATTTTAGGAAATCATTATAGAAGAAAGAGGAGATGCTCTGGGACAGTAGTTTATACTTTGAGAGAAAAATCCAGGTTATACATTCTATTGCAAGAAACCTTCCAATACATTTTTTCTACTTAACAAGACAGTTCAGGACATTATGAAGAGATGAGAATTGCTTTAAGCTATAGCTCGCAGTGAGGTGATGCACATGTCCTGAATAAGTTGATTCCCTGATTGCTTTGCCTGGATTTTCACCTGGGGCTTCACTGATCGTAACTCCTTGTGTAAAGCCAAAAAGCATAACAACTTGTGGATGCTTTTTTCTGTATAACGTAGACTTTTACTCAGAGAATTAGTCCAAGTGCAGCTGCTAGATAGCCCTGATTGATAAACTGGCATTGTTATATTCCAGTGATTCCATTGTTATATTCCAGATACTTGTGACATTTCCATTCCACTTTAGAAAAAAAAAACTAAAATGTTTTTCATTTAAATTTCCAGAGCTGTTAATGTCACTCTCTTCTAGAAAAATCTCAACTTACTTTTTTCTCTTATTTCTTTCTTTATAGTCTGTTCAGGAGGACTGTGCAGTTTCTGCACTCTTTTGTACTGACAGGTTCTGTTGGGGTCCTGACACTGATGGTTAGAAAGAGACAAGTCTTCCTAGAGGCACAAAAAGTAGACTTATTAAAGAAAGCAGCAGGGCAAAAGTCTGACATCTGTCCCTTAAGATTTTTTATGAATTCATAAAGGAGACTTCTGGCCTTAAAATTGAAGTGTGCAAAGACACAACAGGAACTGATTTTATCTTTTGTTTAAATACTGATTTATTGTAATGTTTCTTAGTCATCCGGTTTCCACTGATGCACAGCTGCAAGTTGTGAACTCTGTTGTAAACAGACTCATGAAGACCAGAATAGTCAGTATCTTTATGTTTAAAGAAAAGAGAGAATTCCTGAATGCCCATGACTTAATACTGTCAACAAATAACTGTCCCTGTTAATAAAAGTGTAAATCACTGGTCTCTTTATGGTGTTGTTTAGGAGAAACTGTATTGTTGCTTTTGATCACTATTATTCAGAGATCATTTATCTTGAAATTCATCAGTCTGAAGGAATACAGAATGTGGTTGAAAGGCCCAATATATATCTGTTGCTCATTTGTCTTAATAAATGACTTACAAGCAGGTAAAATTCTGTAATCCTTCAACTTCTTGTAATAATAGTTTTCAAAACAATCTCATTATCCACCTAGCTCTAGGAAACATATATATACCCAAACTGGTCATATGACTGATGAAATGATAAATATATACCTTGACAGGCTACACAGAATATTGTGATCTGACTTGCAGACATGCTGAACACCCACAAATCTTCTGAAAATAGAGCTGCCAGTGAAGGGGGGTGGGGGGAGGAGGGCCCATGTATGAAGTGATAGACCTTGTAGTTTCACTGCATGTTTTTGTAATCTGGCCAGACTCTATTTAGTTCCCCAAAAGATTAAGAAATAAGTAACAATATCCTCCCAAGGCCAATAAAGCTGTTGATATAAAAAGAACACTTATATGATCATGACTTCAAGCTGACCTTCAGGTTTTCAGGCTAAAAGAGGACTACCAGCATCTAGGACAGAGAGGGGCAATATAAGACCTAAAAATAAACCAAATTATTGATCTATACGTTTTCAGCTGACACACTGCACTGTTTACATCCTGTAATAATTCACATACACACAACATTTCAAGGCTGTTCATTTCGCATTCTGCATAATGCAGAAAATTCTGAATAAAGGCGAAACAATTTTGATTCCTTCCAATTACATAGCAAGATATACATCTTAGTAGTGAAATTAGGGGGTAGGCAGGGCCAACATTTCCTAGTTAATATATGGAAAGTTTAAATTTACTCTGAAGTAAATCTGAGAATCTTCTTTTTTGTGTTATTTGTAAATTGACACATTTTATACAGGAATCATTCCCTTTCTTTCTAATACTTAGCACCCTCATGCAATAAAATTTCATCTTTTATTATCATTAAATAATTAGGCTTTGTAATTACTATAAATGTAATTATAGAAATAGTAAAAATGCATGTAATTTCATTGTAATTTAGAAGGTGTGACACAGTCTGTGAAACAAAGAAAAGCAAAGAAACCATGGTGAAAACTGGTAAAAATACTTCAGTCCCAGTGTGGCCATTTAAACCTGTGCCAAGGTGTCACCACAACTGGAAAGTAGTATCTTTTGCACCAGAGCAAACAGCTATTCCAAGTGCACGGAAGCAGAAAATAAAGCCCACTGTTTTGATCAGTTTGAGAAGAAAACATAGTATTTTCTTTATAATTATTTGCTGTTGCACCAAGTTATAAAAATAAGATTCACAACAATTGTAAAAGATAAAATGTTCCTTCCCTACAGTAGAGCCTCTTCTTCTTGTGACAGCTGAATAGGTTCAGGCATCTGAACTGCTGCAGTGTTTCAAGAAGATTTCACAACATATGGTAGAAATGGAGCAGTCGGAAAGCCCAGCTGCTTTGCAGCATGTAACCTGGATGCATCCTTAATTAGTCCATGTCCTTCCCCCAAGATCTACACTTCTGAAAAGGGGATTACTTGATTTTGCTGAGTTGGGAAGAAGTATCCACTATCTTCTATGATTTACTGCTTTGAGTAATCAATGTTTTGTGTGATCTCTTTGTTTTTACTGTCTTGATGTTACATGGACTGAAGCATATGACCTTTGTTAATATTAGATCATTTGCCAAAGCAACATTCCTCTTCTGATGCTAAGAAGGGGGAGAAAATAGACTTTCAGACAGCATTGTGATTTGTTCTGATAATAAAATTTGGGTGTAAGAACTAACACTCTACAAACAAGCAAAGCTTATTGAAACCAAGGTGCTAACAGCATTTAGGCAAGCCTCATTTCTCTGGTCTAGAGCTATAAACACCCAAACTCCCACTTCATGGTGGATTGACCTTGGAAGTTTCTAAACTTGGTAGGTTACTCTGCTGAAACCAACAGTTTTGACACCCACCAGAACGTCTCACCATGAACTGCAAGTCAAGCCCCATGAAGATCCAAAGAGCTGTGAGATCCTCTGATGCATTTGGCATGCACAGTCTGGGATAATAGCTTTCACACATGCAGTTAAAGTTGCCTTAAAACAGCTATGAAGGAAGTCACAGTCCCTCTTTCACGTTACCTTAGAACCATACAAAAATGTAGTGTGGAAGAGACCTCTAGAGGCCGTCTAACCCAGCCTCCTACACAAAACAGCACAACTGCAAAGTTAGATCAAGGTCCGGTGGTTACAATGTTAACTCAGGACATTTCTATCTTTAGGTGAGCTTAAGTATATATTTTCCCAGAGACTGATAGCAATAGCAGCTGATGTGGGGAAAGAGGAAGGGAAGAGGGCTGTGGATCTCATGGGTCACAAAAAGCTGCTATTTTTCAAGAACACTGCTGCTATAGCCAACATTCAGGACAACCTCTTAGAAAGAGGCAGTCCTGGGTTGTAGTTCCAGAGTAATTTGACTATTCCTCATCTTACATAAATGACCATCTGTTTAAAAAGTCACAAAAATAACCCTGGGCACCATGGACTCAGACTCAGGACTCCCTCCCTCTCTAAGTGCCCTTACCCTCAAATGGTCTGGATTCTGAACTCTGCTCTAGTGCCAGGCACCTCATATGTACCTACTGCAGGGCCAATGTTGGATCTAGCCACAAAATGCCATAAGCTGGACAGGCAATGTTTAGCATCTACCTGAAATTATATAGTCACACCTATTAAGACTCATTTTCCTGAGGAAAAAAATAGGCAAGTGTGGTCAGCTAAGAATTTAATTTCTCTGCTCTTTTAATGAAATACTAGCTAGTATAAAAACTTTTGTGAGTAATCTAATGATCAATTTTTTCAAGGAAATTTGTACTCTCCCACAACTCACTAATGAAGGAAACTGATGAATAAACTAAATTTTAAAGAGAGAAAGTTCCTGCAGTTTGCAGGTAGTATGATGATGGTTATAAAGCAGTTATGTTCTACCACTAAGTATAAATGAGATTCTTAAGCATATTAACCAGAAATAACAATGAGGTTATTATTCTTTTGGCTTGGGCAAGGGGGCAGGAAAAAAACATGTGGATTAGTTGTTTTTGATGTACTGGCCACTGAAGAAAATATTTTCTAGTTAGAGTTTGATAGGGTTTAGCATTTTTTTCAAAGTAGTAGAAATAGTAAGAAAAAGCAAAGACTATAAACCCCAGTCAGCATAGTTGTTGTTTGATGAATTCTGAATGCCCTCAAAATTAATAAGCAAAATGAGAAGGTCACTTTTCTCATCTATTACCTGTCATGTGTTAAAACTTGGATAATGCTTTCAGCTTGTAACTGATAACAGGATCAATAGAGAAGGGCAGACCCAGAATAGGTCAGAGTTAAGGCTTTACAAAAAAAAGAAAGAAAAAGCAAGGAGAAAAACAAGGAAGCGGGGGATTAAATTAAATTATACTGAGTTATTAATAAAATCACAGTAGGGGAAAAATCAGGGGTTAGATGTATGAATCCAAAATCAAAGGTTCACAGAATTCCAAATATTATGTTTATTATGTTTATGAAATAGATATGCTTAATAGATAGTTATAGGTAATAAATCTAGAAAAATGTATTTTCAAAGCTTTTATTGAGCTTTATGGGTGGTATTGGTGTTATTGAACATAAAATCAATGAGCGTAGCACAACAAAAATCTCTAGGAAGTATTTATTAAAAGTGGCTAGTTCAGGCCATCTGTTACAAACCAGTTTAAACACAGATGAGCGAGGGAAACTAAGCTTCTGTGAATAACAAGGATCAGACCCAGAGAGGTTTGAAATATACCCAAAAAGCGTGATTAAAACCAGATGAGGTTAGATTTTAGCGCCATAAAAATAATCATATATTTTATTTAGTTGTAAAAGAGGCAAAGAAAGAAAGACAGAAAGAGAGAAAGACAGAGAGAGAACTAGTTATGTGTGAGGGATGGGGGGGCGGGAAGAGAGCGACAGGGGTTAGGTGGAAAGGTATCACCCTTCCCCGAGTCCCAACCATGTCCCATTGTCCCCCTCCATCTAGTCCTCTTGGTGGTGAGAGTCCTGCCACCGCTGCACCGAAAAGTATAGGATCCACTGGACTGATATATTTTTGGGCCAGGTGGGAAAGCCCAGCTGCCTCTGTTAAGGGGACCAGTCTGACACTGTCAGTTGCAATAGTGCATCTGTTGCATCATGTTGCAGTGCTCTGGTGCAGGGTCTGGGGACCCCTTTGGGATGGCCTTTGATGGGCCATGACACCCTTCTGCTTCTCTTCATGTAGATGCAGCTTTTCCTGGGGTGAGGGGACCCCACAGCAGAGCCCTGTACAGCACAGGATGGGTGTTCACTGACTCTGTCCAGAGGCTTTTTCTCCACACACTCAAAACCTCTCCTACCCCCACCCTTTGGTGTGAGGGTCTTGCCAGCCTGGCTGCTGATAGCCCTGGGGGTGTGGTCTCCACCCTGAAGGTGCTAAACTCAATCCAGCTGTGAATGTATTCCTCCTCCCCAGCCCAGACCTGAGTCACTATCTTCATCAGCTCCGGGCCTCAGTCAGAAGGCCTATTCAGGGCATGCTGGTCTTCCCTGCAGCTTCTGTAACACAGTTTTTCTATAATAGGCAAAAGTCCTTCGTGAAAATATTTAAGCCATAAATTATAACATTCAATCTCCGACACCATCTAAAGTGTAAAAATATACTATAATATAAAAATTTATCTGAAATGAAGTACTGAAATTGTATGAATAGTTGGCTGATATTCACAGTATGTAGAAAACTCAGAGTTTCTTCTTCTTGATATTTGATATACCTCGGGTAATTCTGTTTTTATTTTGACAATCGAATAAATCTTGCATTTTAGCACACGCTGAAATTGTCCTTAAGATACTTTAGGTTTATTTACAAGCACTTTTTTTTTTTTTTTTTTTTACTCAAAGAATTGCCAGTTTTACATTAAGGCAGCATCTTTTTAAATATGGAAATTCCAGTAACTACTCTATATCTTGGAAGCTGGTGTGAGATGGTATGTTCAGCTTCAGACAGACTGTTGACTATACTACTACTACTAAATGAGAAACATTTATTAAATGGAAAGAAAAGTTCTTTTCACAGCTTTGCATTTTTTCTATTCTAAGTGTCCATCTTCTTTGAAAATGTTCTACTTTCTAAATGAATTCTATTAATTATGAAGAAACCTTTCTTTTGAAGCAAAAGAACTGCTAAATGATGGGCTCACGTTTGTACCAATTAGTTCTGTTCAAGGAAGTTTAGTTTCACTGGGTTCATATGTGGGTTACAAATGGAAGACTATAACCAAATCAGAATAGCACCTTCTGCTACATCTTAGTCTCTAATGCTGTTAGTTCCTGGGTTTGGAATTGAGAAAAAAAATCAGAGCCTGTGGCTTATAGCCATTCTGCAGAACTTGTTAGAGGCCAGTTAATTTATTTTGACAAATGGTGCTAGGATAGGATGCAGACTGTAGCCTCCTTACAGATTTTTAAAAAAAGCTTGAAAAATAAGTTCTGTCTAGGATAGTTATTTACAGATATATTGTGCTGTCTGTTTTCTCACTTCTTTATATCCACTATGTCTAGTAAGGAAAGGAAACTGCAGTTTGCACAGTGTGATAAATTAGTCAATATATCTAGAAAACAATGAACTTTAAGGCTTACAGGCTTCTATTCTAGGCACTTTTTTCCACTGGATCGAGCTTTCAGTGCCTGCAGTAGCACCAAAAAGATTCCTTTATCTCCTTGGTTGTCACAGTTTAACCCCTGTTGGTGACTAAGTGTCATACAGCAGCTGCTCAGGTCCTTCCTGCACCCTCAGTGGGAGGGAGGAGAAAATCATGACTGATACTAATACTAATAGCAATTATAAGCAAGAGGAGGGAGGAAGAGGAAACGAGGGAGACAGAGACACAGGGAAAGAAGACCCAAGAAAAACAAGCAATATAATATAATTGTTCACTGCCAAATTTCTCACTGATGCTAAACCCATTCCCAAGCCACGATAAGTCTGTCTTCCTGGTAATTCCCCTCAGTTTATAGTCTGGGCATGATGTTCTATGCTGTGGACTGTCCAATAAGGCCCAACTGGGTTAGCTCTCCTGGCCATGCTTCCTGCCAGCTTCTTGAGCATCTGCTCATTGACAGAGCCTGGGAAACTGAAAAGTCCATGACTTAGGGTAAACATCACTTAGCAACCAAGACATCAGTGTGCTGTCAACATTATTCCCATACTAAATCCAAACAGAGCCCCGTGTCAGCTACTAAGAAGAAAATTAATGCCCTCGTAGCCAGAATCAGGACACTGGTTAAATCCTTAAATAAAATGTCATGTTCTCCTCTAAACATGAGCTTCATTTAGCATAACACGGGCAAGGTAGAACTTTTAAAGGACTTGCTTTTTTTCACTGATTCTGTGCTATTTCTGTTGTGTTTTTGTTTCTGTTGGAATACCAGAGTATTTAGTGAAGAATAATCATGAAGATCATACCATGTCTTGCCCCAATTTCCTAAAATTAAAATAAGTTTTTGCACTGTAAAACAATAAAAGTGTCTAATGTAAGATCCAGCTACCGGCTGAGCAAAGGCAAGTTTGTCTGCCCACTTCTCCATGGTCACAAATCCCCCTTTTTCTATCCCTAAACAGCATAAATTGCATTGGTGGCCCTAGAAATCTGGTTTATAGGATGGGTTTACTAATGAAATATAATTCGTATCATCAGATTGTCTGCTTCTATATATGAAATCTGTTCCGTTTACCCTTGCCAAATGGCTTTTTGGTTAAAATATCAATGGCCAAATTTTATAGAAGTTTGGGCAAGGCACTCAACTTTCCCAAATCTGTGTCAAGAGAGGAACTTGGGCAACCTGAGCAGAATGCTAAGACTAAATATCTCCTTTAAGTGAACAAGGTTGGGATGTGCTCATTAGGCACAAGCAAGGAGAGCCACAGGGAAGATAGTAATTTCTAAAGTAAGCTTTTCTCTCTACCAGAACAGTTTCAATTGCAGTTCATACATTTTTAAACACTATGGGGTCTAATTACAAAATGCAGATTTTCTAGCAACTAAACTTTGCTTATTTTGCATATTATGGGAAAACATTTACCATGAAACTGAAAGTTAAATTTAAATATGAAGATATGCATAAGGATCTTTTCTTCCTTTCTGCTGTACTCCTGACTGTTATGTCAGTAAGTACTGTAATCATAGAACCAAACTGTGAATGTAGCTACTTCATCATCACTCCATGCACTTTAGAAATTCTTATAGTTATTATGCTTTTCTTTATCCAATAAAAGCATTTAACAGCTAGCAAACCAGTCAAAATGTACAATAATGAAAAACACTTTTTCATAAATATTGTAAGAAGGATGAGATGCACCTACAAGTGCAAAACCTGCTTGCTTTATTGTCATGTTATGAACAGATTACAGAAAATATTTTTTGATTACTAAAACCGTACAATAATTTAAGCCCTTGTAAGAAAATTGACACTTGATATTTTGTTTTTAGACATATAAAGGCTTTTCAGCACCTTAGTGTTGCCAGGACAATGAATAACTCACAAACTCACTAGAATGTTGAAGAATAGCATTTGCTGTCTTCTGAAATATCTCATCGTGAATTTTAAATAAGAGGGTTACACAACTTTTAATACATATTCTGTCATTAGCTTTTGCTAAAAATAAAAGTCAATATCTTCTTTGTAAATATATTTTTTAATGATCTTATAATGTATATCCCTAAGTTTAGAGGTTAATAAGGTGCTCTTAGTAAATCTGGGTGCTTCTAAGTGTTGCTCTGACAATGCGTTATCCACCAATGTGAAAGTAATTATATAGTGACTGGCAGGAAGTGGCTCCTGAGGTTTAAGATTATATACCATTTCTTAATATTTTCATGGAAAATGAACTATAAAAATGCCTCCTCTCTTTTAATATCTAGCTTAATAAAAATAAATTGTAGGTTAGAGATATTACATATATTCAGTTTTGGTGAAAGGGTCTTGTTTGATGGTAATATCCATTAAATATTATTTCCCTGAAACCTAAAAAATTTTACTTAACAAACAGGAGAAGAAGGCTGCTCTACTGTTTTAATCACAAGACATACATAACTTTCTTTAACCATTTGAAGATTTTGGGTTGCTGTGTATGTAGATATGCTTAGCTGAATGAGATTTATATAATTATTTGATAAATTTATGAAAGTTCATCATTTCATGGCTTCAGCAAGGCCCTTAGCACTTCCAGGAAATCCCATTGCTCTCAAACATGCTTGTAGTGACAGATCAATATCTGGAACAAAAAAAAAATTAAAATACACTCAGAATAAGATTTGAATTTTCAGGTTCCACCAGTAATAACAAAAGCTCTGTTTCAATATCTATCTAAAATTACCCTTGGTGAATAGGTGGATGTAGTAAAAACGAAACCAAAACCACCCAAACCCAAACAAACAAAAGAAAAACCTTCTGTACAAAACCTCATTATTTTACTACAAATTGTCTCACAGAGAATGTTTTAGCATTCAGCATTATATACAAATAGTCATATTACATAATTTTAAAGCCTTTAATAAAGACAAAAGGACAAGGCAATTATTATTAACATTCCCCACTCTTAATATTTCAGGAGATGTTCCTCAGTAGCTGTCCTTTGAAAGACACGTAAAAATATCTTTTACATGTAAAAATACCTTGTAATGCTGATACATGAAAGCCTTATATAAAGCTGTGTTTGGACCAAACCAAGACCATTTTAGCTTTCTTTCAGTACTGGTGTAATCTTCTTAATTGTTCATGTCTGTGTAAGGAAGTCCATTATACTCTTTTGGAGAATTAGGTAATGCCTACTATCAGTGAGACAATGTTAATTTAAATTCCATTTGTTCATTAATACTCGTGTAATATTTATTTTCACTTGGTTTTAGATTCAGAAATCTCCTCAGGAGGTCCAGTCTGTAGATGTCTCATGGTAACGGTATGAATAGAGAGGAAAAGGAAAGAGATGTACTTGCTAGTTATAGCTTGGCAGCTTCAACAGAACTAATACACAGGAGGAAAGAGAGACAGGAGAGTTACTTCAAGAAAAGAAAGTTCCATAAAATCTATTAAAATAATTTTAAAGCTAAAGCAATACTGCCTCATTTTGAGTGCACTATCATTCAGATTTAAGGTCAGAACAATAACAGTCAATTACAACAATATGGCTTTAGCTTACAAGTCTGATTCATGGTTCTCATTTCCTTTCCAAGTTTTTCCTGCCCAATACTGTTATTAGCCTTGTTGATAAAGATCTGGAAATTAGTTCAAAACTACCTGTTAAAAGGAAGACCTATTATTGTGTATTTGGATTAGATCTAAAGAGTTAGATGTTCCAAATTCCTTCCCTTTTTTTCCACCAGCTATGATAATGTTTACAATACAATTATCCTGGTTCAATTTCTTCTTTACATTTTCATGTAATTTCATATTTTGGTGTTGAATATGCTTTATACTATGAGTTTCCTAAATCACTATTCATAGTAGATATTCAAGTCTTGCAGCGTATGAGCAGCTGATGCATTTCTAGATCTGCTGCATCCTTCCTGGCTTAAGGAGTGATCATTCACTCCGTTCTCAGGGCTGTGTGCCTAGTATTGGACTACTGCTGGACTGAGTGCAGCAACACATTGGCAAAATAATATTTTTTTCATGTCATGTAGTATTTCCTAGAAATAAATATTTCAACATTGTATTTGAACAGGTACCATCTTTCATAGTTTTATGCAAGATGTTTTATGGATGAGATAAATGTTTATTTTAAAGTTCCCGAAGTAATTTGGGATTATATTTATAGTTTGAACTTTATTAAATGTTTATGAAATTCTCTTAACATAAGAGGTGCTATGCAGTAGCTAACCTCGTTAGTACAAGATTTACTTTTATTCATCTGTTCCAAAAGCAGCAGCAACAAAACAGTATTTAGTACTGAATATAACTACACCATTTAATATACATATACTTCATATGAGGCACACTTGGTCATGAGACATAGCAAAGTACCATCTAATTTATTAAGGTTTGTAACCATCAAACATCCATATCTACTCTTCACACAGATGTCTGTGTCCATCTACCTTAAAACTCTTTGGTTTCACTCAAGCCCTTATACCTCTTTTGATATTTTGTCACCTGTAAACATTTGTCTTTGTTCAAATTTTCTGGATGTGCAGTACTTCTGTCCAAGATGAAAGGTGTTACCTAGATTGTGAATATGTTACACATTCTTTGTGTGAGTGTACATTAGTCACCCATCTGCTGTTTGTTTGGAAATAACACAAAAAATATTGTGACTTCTTAGCAGAAGTGAAAAAGGTCCAATATTTTCTGAATAACTTGCATTTGGTCCATGCAATTGCAATATGTTCAAGGGAGGAGTTCAGTGCTTCTTGAAAGCATCAGGCATGGTTCCTGGTTCTTTTCCATGTTCATGTGCTTTACACAGCTCCATAGTCACTTGAAGAGCCTTGGTGCAGCATGTCACAACCCTGCCCTACACTTGCTCTCATGAAGTGGTACAATAACCAGGAAACCATACTGTTAATACATGCAATGGTTTGACAGAAATATTTATTTAACAATTCATGGTGGCATGAATCATTTATTATTTCTGCTCTGATTAATTCATATACTATTATGCTTCTTTGTTTCTAGGTCTTTGGTTTTTACTGTGTGTATTTGCATTCTTTAATAAAATCTGAATTAAAATGCCTCTGAACAAAATTTATGAATATACATGTGACAGCAGTATGGGTGTCTCAGAGTCTCTTGAAACTGCAGTTTGAATACTAGAATCATAGAATGATAGGGTGGCTGGAAGAGACTTCAAAGATTACCTCATTCCAATCTCCCTGCCATGGACAGGGCTACCTTCCACTACTCCAGGTTGCTCAGGCCCCAGCCAGCCTGCCCATGAATACTCACAGGGATGAGACATCCACAGCTTCTCTGAGCAGCCTGTTCCAGTGACTCGCCACCATCACAGTAAAAAATACTTCCTAACATCTAATCTAAACTTCTCTTCTGTCATTTTAAAGCCATTCCCTCTTGTCCTTTGCAAAAAGCCTCTTTCTTGTGGGCCCTCTTTAGATGTGGGAAGGTGCTATAAGTTCTCCTTATGGCCTTCTCTTTTCCACGCTGAGCAACCCTAACTCAGTCTGTCTTCATAAGAGAGGTGCTCCAGCCCCCTGCTCACCTTTGTGACCTCCCCTGGACTTGCTCCAACAGGACCATGCCCATCTCATGCAGGGGGCCCCACAGCTGGATGCAGCACTCCAGATGGGCTCTCATGAGAGTGGAGTAGAGGGGAAAAATCACTTCCCTTGACCTGCTAGTCACACTTCTTTTTGTGCAGGAGAAGAGGACAAATACTTGTGTAAATAATTTTAAAAAATAAAAAAGAATCAACTAAATTTAGAGAAGTAAGATTTATGGGAGCCCATTGCTGTTGTAAAGTAGCTTTTATGAAAGTTTTCTGCTCGTTATCCTTTAGGGTACTTTCAGTTTTAAATATTATTCTCTTTACTTGACAGAAATTAGAGAGATTAAACAACAGCTTGCCTAAGATCACTGGGAAACTCAGTAGCAGACACCAGAGTAAAATTCCCAGGTCATCCAACATCTTGTACAACTTTGTGTCTACATATTTTATTTTATAAATGAACCTGTACAGGGAAGAAAAAGAGTCAAATACTGTCTGTGCAGGTGATGCTGCACAGCACAAGGCAAGAGTCCCCTATACAATCCAGTTGCCCAGTGAAGCATATGGCCAACATACTGCAAAGCACATCAACTCAGTTTGGCTCTTTGAACCTTCATCAGAAAACACTATGCAATACAAGATATTTTAAACACAGCACAGGGCAGAAATTATACCTGGTACCAAGCAGGTTTTCTCAAGGGAAAAGATGATAGAACTGCCCCAAAAAAGATGACACCATGAACAGTGTAACCCAGTGTAAAGGGATAAGCCTTATTGAATCTTTTTTTTTTAATTAACTATCACCTGATAGTCCCCCTGGTAAACCACTGATACATCTCCTCTTGCTTAACAGAACAGCAGCCAATAATGAATTTTCATTATCCTTAAATATATTTTCTTTCAATTTCCACAAACTACTGTTATCTTTGAGGAACTGAAAGCTACCAAACAGTGCAGAAACAAAAATCTAAGACTGCTAATTTATGACAGTTCTTTGATCTCACTCCATATTTTTCTCGGTATCTGATTGCAGCCCTTTTATAATAAATGCCACCTTGAACTTGTGATCTTAGGAAGTGTGTTCATGAACCAAAGAAGTGTAGAAGGTGTGTACCAGCCCTGTTTTTATGAAACAACTCAAGCAAGATTCACAGAATCAAAAATGAATTTGAATGAAGTCTTCTAACTTGCAGCAGTGCTGCTTCAACAGTAAATGAGATAAACAGGAACACAGAAAAGCTGAATTTTATATCAGAGTTCTTTACTCAAAGGCAAAATATAGTAAAGTCTATTTAACCTTGAAATGTTCCCATTTTAAATAGATTAAATCTTATCACCTAATATGGCTTGTAAAGCACGCTAGTTATAAATACATTCCTGCTTTCCCCAGGAAAACCAGAGTGAGGTGGTATTTAATCTAGATTGAATACTCTTAATTATTCTTAAGAGAAATCAATGCAGCTGATGTGAATTTTTCTGCTTAGTATTATAATCTTTTTAGTAAGATGCAAGGAAGCTTGGCTTTTTTGTTGTGTCTTGTCTCAAGGTTCAAAGATGTTTTAACACTGCAGTACTTCAGTCTTGTCCTAGTCACATTTCTTTCTCTTAAAAGTTTTCATTCCCTAAACTACCTCTTTTACAATCCAAAGTCTGAGTTTTAATGTCCAGAAGAGATAAGTTAATAAATTTTCTTTTTACTAACAGTGGATTTGATGACATCTATTTTAAGTGGAAATATTAAAATCTTCTGAGTGAATTTCTGAGTAAACTGAAATCTTCCATCTACCCAAGATGGCCAAAATTGGCTAACATCAGTACCCAAGATTTACAAGGATGTAACAAAACAAGAAAATAGAGAAATTAATCTCATATTCAGTCAGTCTTTACTGAAAATGCCAACAGAAAACTAAATAATGTGTTTTGTCTTTTTTGTGTGTACACAACAGTGATTTTTTTAATTTGACAAATGAAGTCATCTTTCTAAAGATACAACAAACAAAATAGTTATATGAGTGTTTGTTTTCACTTCCCATTGCATGGGAGTAAGCAATGTCGAAATGTAAAATTCTATATAAAATTATGAATATGAAACTCACAACCATCAGTTCAGCCTCTCCTCTGTTGTGTGTCTAAGAAACTGTTGCCAAAAAAAGTTGGACGCGTTTCTGCTATGATCACTTTCATACTGCTGTTCCCTCATTTTGTCCAATTGTTTGGGTTTTTTAAGTCCAGTTTTGCATAACTCAGTTAAAACCAATTTAGAAATAAATGTAACTAAAATTAGATTAGAAGTCAGATTCAGGGGAATTAGTCCAACTGACATTAAGTGTTGCTCTGAAATGAAGCAGTGTCTGGAATTTTCAAGAAACAGTGAGAAACACGTGCAGTAAGCCTTATTCTCCTTGTTGCCTAATCCATTTTCTTCATTGTCTGAAAATCCAGCAGGAGAATAGTGATATAAATTTTACAAATAGCAGTTCACTTGGCACATATACTCACTGTTCTCAAATATTAAGAAAACATTTCTTGTCAACTCATCAGGTGGGGGACTAAAAATATTAGGACTGCTTAAGAGACTAAGCAATGCTTCAGCTTGCTGTCAGCTAATGTGTTTAATGCATAAAAAATAGCCAGAGCCATTAGTTAAGTACAAGTCTTAGTTATGATACAAAAAATTGATGAACAGCCTCTACCACCAGCTCAGCACAGTGCTGAGTGGCTGCTTGCAGCTAGCACATACTCTTTTGGATGACTTAATCACTTCTTTCTTCAAGTTCAAAGAAGAATGGTTATTAGCCCTCATGTTCTCACAATGTTTTCAGGGTAGAATTTGACTGAATAAGATTAGTGCCACTTAGACTACTAAGGACAGGATCTAAGATTTTTACAACAGTTTCTGTTGGTAATTTAAACAGAAAAGATTGTGCTGACCCTTAGAATTTTGTAAGATTATGTTTGAAGAGCATGGATTTCCTTGGTCTTAAACAAGCTAAAATCTCAAGCCCCAGAGTAGTAATTGTAAAAAGAAAGCAAATAAAAGCAGACAATATCACTGAAAGGAATACCCCCTTCCAATCATCATTTCGTTTTTGTAGAATTATTCATTTTAATAGTTTTTGAAATAACTTATTTTTTAAAACAAAATTGTTTTTAAATAGCAGAAGAATAAGGAATAAGCAGAAGTAACTGCTGGAAAAAGAGTATAAGATTTCATGAACATGAATATTGCCCAAATGGGTAATAACTGAAGGTTGTCACTATCTGATGCTTGTTCACTGGTCTATGTAAAATGACGTGGTGTTCTGAGCTCCATAAGATTTGGAGATCATTTGCAGCACAGAAAGCAATAATTAGCATCATTGTTGACAATCCCAAACACTGAATAGAGACAAAATATAATTTATCTTTTTATCCTTAAAGGCTTTGTTCCTTCATGTCAGAGTTCAGTCATACTGAAAGAGCAGCCAAAGGAAATTTATTTTATCTTGTGCACACACAATAGCTTGCTCTTTGCAACAAAGCAAACATTTCAGCTACCAGAAGCAGAAAATTAGGCAGTGCTCACAAACATAATCCTTCCAAATAAAATTGAAATCCAACTTAGATAACACCAGCAGATAACAGATCCATACTTTAAAGGAATAATAAGCTTTAGGAATTGACAAAAGTAGAAGTGGAGCAAAAGGCAATACTCCTCTGGTATCCTTTGTTTCATCTTTAGCTGAGCTAGAACTATAGCCTCAGTGAAATTTGTCTATGCATGAAGGTTTTTCACACTACAAAATTCAAAGTGTAGATAGCTGTCCAGAACACTAACAGATCATTCTTGAATTATTTTTATTTGGTTTTTTTTTTGGTTTGTTTGTTTGTTTGGCTGGTTGTTTTTTTGGTTTTTGTTTTTAGTGGGGTTTTTTGTTTGTTTTTTATGGTTTTTTTTTCTTGCCTCTACTTTCTAATGAGAGTAAATGTTTTTGTAGGGAATGTAATAGATGATAATAGATTTGCTTTGGGAGGAAAACACTATGCCACTGCAAAAAAAGTCATTCACTGGCCATGAGTAGGCTGGCAAGGTTATCGTGGTGGATAAATGTATTTGATGACATGCTTAATAATGCAGATTTTATGGATATAAGGTATGCCTCAATGCTTGCTATAGGGGACAATAATCAACCTACTGTGCAAAATTGTCAATGAGTTTATTTGATCTAGCAGACACCATGAATTTTACAGAAATTCAGTTTGACAAAACACTAAGTAAATGAAGCTTGATCCTCAAAACTACAATGAAGTACATTTTGTCCTGTACATTCTATGTTTAGTGGAAGCTGGAGTAGATACACTGTCTGGTTATTGATGTGGTATATTTCTTATTCTAGGTTCTATCCTTAGGGGCTGATGTTCTACCAGAATACAAACTCCAGACCCCTCGCATCAACAAGTTTACTATATTGCACTATAGTCCTTTCAAAGCCGTCTGGGACTGGCTCATTTTGTTGCTGGTCATATACACCGCCATATTCACCCCTTACTCTGCTGCCTTCCTTCTGAATGACACTGAGGATCGCAAGAGGAGAGAGTGTGGATATTCCTGCAGCCCACTGAATGTTGTAGATTTAATTGTGGATATTATGTTTATCATTGACATTCTAATAAACTTCAGAACAACATATGTAAACCAGAATGAAGAAGTGGTAAGTGATCCAGCAAAAATAGCAATTCACTACTTCAAAGGCTGGTTCCTAATTGACATGGTTGCTGCAATACCTTTTGACCTGCTGATTTTTGGCTCTGGCTCTGAAGAGGTAAGCTTAAATGAATAAGAAATCTTAAATCTTAATTTATTACTTCACAATGGTATTCTGTGTATCCTAAAGTATTTTTTCTTGTCATTTAATAGGCTGCTTAGTATGTCTATCCCATGTTTTAAGGTTAAACTAAAACTAAATCCTCCTTTGTAGAATAATGTACAATATTGACTTTCATTGACAAGGGAAAACAATGAATGTTTCAGCTATTATTTTTCATTTATACCATATTTAATATTGTCTTTATAAATATTTAATGTATTGTCTATGATGACTTCGTCAAATGGTTTTATATAAGAACTGATCCTTTGATTTTTCTCTTACTTTTTAAAAACTGCCCACAGTGCATGTAAGTGCTGTGTTGGCATTGCTGCATTATAATAATTTTCCTCTGTTTGAAATGTTTAGATCAGACATTTACTTAGCAGAAAACAGATTAATTGTAGCATAAACTATATTAATTATCAAAGAGATTTGGCCGTTGTCAATTTTATCAAGAATATAGACTATCAAAAGAAGAAAAAAAGATTACCTTGACAGACATTATCTATCTACACAATAGAATAAAAACTGTTCAATATATGCTTCCAAAACTGGCCCAAAGGTACAGAAAATATATGTTATATTCTGGATTCCTGAGTCAGTTCTTCCAAATATTTTTATTTAATTTAAGAAGGGATAAAATCATAATATTTCTTTTCTGAAAAGGAGAGAATTTGGTTTGATTTTTCTGTGATGTACAGAATGCAGAAGTTTAAAAAAAATCAGCAAACAAAGCAAAAGGTAAATGAGAAGTCTACAAAAACATGAGATAAAACTCTGCACTAAAAATAAATGTTATGAAGGAAAGCATTAAGAAGAGACAGAGTAATATAAAGGACAGAGGAAACATATTAATAGTTCTCTTACCAGAAGAGTACATTTTATTCAGAAAGTCATTAAAAAGCCCAGAGATTTAAGACAAAATCTGATCACCTTTTGCATTCATTATCTGTGGCAGGTGCCCATCTTACTGCAGATAACTTTTTCTGTGGTGTTTGAAAGCACAGACAGGTGAAAGAAAAATATTTGTATAGTGGCATTACTTCTAACTCAGACTACAACATTCTGTTCAATGATCAGAAAGGGATGCAGACCATGCCTGAAGGGTCAGGCATGGTCTGCATCCCTTTCTGATCATTGATCACTTCTCATTGCCAAAAATTATTTTCAGTGATTAGAAATGCGGAACATAAAGGATTACAACAGAGATCAATTGCAAAGTTCATTGAAGGCATGCCCCAGAGCATTATTCTTCCATATCTCCCCTGTTAAAGATGTTCTTAAGAATAATTTTTCAGGTGCTAAAATCATGCTAAAGGGATAACTTTAATATAAGACAACATTACAGATAACAGTAACAAGTGCATTCTTGCAGATGAATAGACAAGTATAAAAACGTGGAAGTTGAAACAGAAATTATTGGACCATGCAATACCTTTTTTACTGTTGTAGGCATATGTAAATTGATTCTTTATTCCCTCAGAATCTAGTAATTGACCAGTTTCTCTACCTGGAAAACTGGTTTGTTTATCTAAGCAGCAATGATGCTATATAGATTATGTTCCATTCACTGCGCTATCATAGCTTCTCTCTCTCATTCATGGTATTGAATATGTCAATCACTTTTCTAAGCTGTTACTGACTGCAGTTTTTCTTCCCTCATTGTTAAATATAAATTTCACCAATGATCTCTTTTTCATAGTTTAGCAAGAAGAGGCAAATGTAAAACTGACAGAATGGAGCATTTTCCATTTAATAGAATTTTTTCAGTCATAAGGGTTATCTTTTTATGAAATGATTCTTTTTATTATCTAGAGATTCTTCAAAGAAGATCCCCAATGAAAAATTGTATTGAATAGTCTTTTTATTAAACAACATAAGCTCTAAAGAGAGCTCCATGTGTGCTCATTCAGCTTTAAAGCACCTTGATATCAAATGGAGTGTTGAAAGGGCAGGAGATAATAATCCAAATACCACACACAGCACTACCCAAATGCTTCTATTTGAGCCATACTTTTTCAGCCATAAGAAAGCAAGAGTCAGACACTTAACTTTCCAACTTCCAAAATAGGGAAATAATGTAATTTAAATTATTTTTTTCTGCTTAATGAGACTCAAAATTATTATGGTTGGTAGTAAATAATTCTCTCTTTTTTGTGTGTGTGTGTTGTAAAAGTTAGGTGGCTTCCCTGATACTTGGGAAGATAAAAATAATGAGTAGATGGAGAGGAAAGAAGAGAAAAGATTCTGATGTGATTATCCAACTACTCTTGAACTTGTAGTCCAGCAGATAGGTATGATGAAAACAGAGAAGCAAGCAATCCAGAGAAGAGAGCAGCATCTATCAGACTGCTATTTGCAGACATTAACTGTTGGCACCAGATGGGGTAAGGTAACTGATAGAGTAGGACCCCTGCCTCCTTGGGTGTTGTGCTGATCAAAGTATTCCAGCACACCAACAAAATTGTGTTACATGAGACGTAGCTCTGAAACCAAGAACTTCTGTCCCTGGCCAAGTGACACATGGGAGGTGTAGTGTTACTATGTGAAGGCTACATCTATGCTGAGAAGTGGGCAGCATGTAAGACACATCAAAACTTGTGGACCATCCTCTTCGCCTCTACTGCTGACTCTATTTTAGTGTTAAAGCCTCTCCACTGCATTAAAGAAAGATGCTTTAAGCATATCTAGTCTCATTCATGCTGATTTTACACTTGAAGAGGTGAAGTTTTCTTGTGTTGTATACCTTCCACATACTCCAGAGCTCAAACTGATGTACTTAAGTATAGGATTGACACTGAGGATGAATAATATTAGTTTTATCTTAATATCAAGTTTTATCTTAAGAATGGGGTGGAACAGTGTTGACATATTGTAGATTCACAATCAACCATCTGATCTATTTAAGGGGCACTGTAAGACTATGCAGTCTTTTGTATGATTTAGAGATATAACCACATCTCTAATAGGATGTTTCAAGCACCCTACTAAAAATAAATCTTAACTTTTCTTAAGGGATCATAAATATATAAGCCTGATCCATCTTATAGAGAAAAAATAACCTAATCACAATAATCACAGCTTCTGAATCTCAGCCTAGGCATAGCATTTTGAAGGGTGTGATCTTTCAGACTATTGAGGTCACTAACGTTCTTTATATGGTAATGAGAAATTCACCCCAAAGTGAATTATTATTTGGGGTGTTAAACTGAACTAAGGAGTGTTACTGTACATTATCCTCTTGCTCATTTACTCTGAAAATATGAACTATTATTGAGTTGTCCACTGCAAAATGCAGCCAAGAAAGATTCTTGTTTTGTTCCAAGAGCTTTGGGGTTTTACTCAGAAATGTGGTAAATGCAAGGATTTAATAAAGCATTAAAAACTAGTCTAGTACTTGTTGCAAGAAAGCTTTAATATGATGCGTACTACTATCAGAGCGGCTTGTGAGGCTTGGAAAACTTTTCCTGCTAAGTCTCATGTAATATAAAAATATGCATGTTTAAAAAAACCCCAAACAAACAAACAAACCCATTAAACATGTATGCACTCATGTATGCACACATTTATTGAATATGTTCAGATTTAATGCAAGGAAAAAAGGTAGCTGAGGAGGGTTTTTTTAACTCCAGTTGTTTAACTCCAGTTGTCCTCTTTACAATGCTGTCAATTCCTTCTACAAGGAATTAGCAAGTATGAAATGTATTTACTAATTGAAATTTGAAAACATATTAATAACCTCTAGATTCCTTTAAAAAGATCAGAGCCTCAAAGAGGTTGCAATGGATAATAGCACAAGTCTGCACTAAAAATCTTGAAATATATTCCTGCTTAAAACTGCTCCAATTTATTTTTCTACTGGTGTAGTACTTCTATTACTGGGTCTTGCCAGCACATCTGCATATGCAAAAAGATTCATCTGGAGAAAATTGTCCATGATGTTCTGTTCACAGTGCATCATCATCTATCCCTTGTAGGAGTGTTCTTACAATTACAAACAGGAGGAATCTTGTAGATATACTCTTTGGGACATTTATGCCGTGTTACTTCTCTTTTCTAGAATATGTGTACCAGAGCATTGCAAGGAGTTTTTAAGTTACAATCAAATACAGTCACACAGCTTTGTTCAAGAATATTTATAACCTAAGTGGACAGTCATGTAATTATGAGTAGTTGCAATAACTTACAGACTTTATCACGTTAAAAAATCATTAATCTACTGGATCATTAAATCCATTACGGTCGACTGAAGAGTCCAGATCAAGTACAATATTCAACATGAAAGGGTATTTAGCACATAATCACAACTTCAAAATATCTTGATTTTAAATGTACATATCTTATTTTCTTCCTTAGTCTTATAATGAAATTCATAGTTTAAAAAAAATGAAACTAAGATTACATTTAAATGGGTTCTTCTACTTTTTGTGTTGATTCCCCAAAATAATGGAATTTGTATTGGTTTATTCATGCTTACTATTCATGAGAACATATTTGTTAACAGAGAAAATTAATTTCTATCTTATTTTTACAGACAACTACATTAATAGGCCTTCTGAAGACAGCTAGACTGCTGCGTTTGGTGAGGGTAGCACGGAAATTGGACAGATACTCCGAATACGGTGCTGCAGTTCTGATGCTCCTCATGTGCATATTTGCACTTATTGCACACTGGCTTGCTTGCATTTGGTATGCCATTGGAAATGTAGAAAGACCTTACTTGGCTCACAAGATTGGCTGGCTGGATTCTTTAGGCGAACAACTAGGAAAGCATTACAATAAGAGTGATGCAAGCTCTGGACCATCTATCAAGGACAAATACGTTACAGCACTTTATTTTACCTTCAGCAGTCTGACAAGTGTAGGATTTGGAAATGTGTCTCCAAACACCAACTCAGAGAAAATCTTTTCCATCTGTGTCATGTTGATTGGCTGTAAGTAATTTTATCATGGATTTAAATCTTTTTTTTACTCTCTGTGTTTGAGCAAATGGCTTAACATTCTAAACTAATAAGATTATAAGCATGCAGCCGGAAGGGCAAATTCCTAGGGAAAGGAATGTTGTATGCAAAAATATGTTGTGACTCATTGAGTGTGAGGAAGTAATCAAGTTGCTTGACTACTCAAAATCTGTTATCCAAACTGTCAGAATATTTGTGTTGTATATCAGTGTCTGTAAGCAAATCCTGTATAAGGTAAGAAGGTGAGTTTGGAGTGGATTTAAGAAATTATAGCCCATCATATTTGGATAATCATAATTATATTTTATTTTTCTATTTAAAACTAAACCTATAAATGTATGCATACCTTTTTAACGCTTCCCTTTGTTCTTTACTTTTACTTAGCCATACTCATCTGCAAAGCCCAGCCACGACTTAAGCAAGTTTTGTTTCTCTTTAATCCAGCATTAATGTACGCTAGCATTTTTGGGAACGTATCTGCAATAATCCAAAGGCTCTACTCGGGAACTGCACGGTATCACATGCAGATGCTGCGAGTGAAGGAGTTCATACGCTTCCATCAGATCCCCAACCCTCTGCGGCAGCGACTGGAGGAGTACTTCCAGCATGCATGGACATACACCAATGGCATTGACATGAACATGGTATGTTCTTCTGTTTTTCACGCAGACATGCTGAGGAATAGATAAGTGCATAAGAAATTAGAAAGCGACTGTAAGTCTTTAGTATTTATAAGCTGTACAAGTGCAGGCTTAAGAAGGTGGATATATATCTGAGTTACTGACAATCAAGCACTGCATGTTTGGCATACATTTCACTGCCTAGGTTATTGCCAGGATATCAGAAATCTGAATTCTCATTGTGTATAGGAAACCTTGAGAACTGCAGGTGACTTCTGTAGGCTTAGAGAAAAAAAGTCATAGGTTTATTTCAGATACAGGTGTTCCAGAATTTTGTTTGTTCTTTGCCTTAGTTTCCCACTTCCAGTATCAAACAAGAGCACCTGTGTTGCTATCTACAGAGTAACTGTTCTATAAAACCTGTGGAGATTAATTCTTTTTCAGAATTCTTCCTTGTAATCTAGAACAGGTATATTGGGAGTGGTTTGAAGAGAGGAGCAGGCAGGTTTAGTTGCTCTTTTCAAAGAGAAATATCTGAATCACATGATAGTCTGAAAAATAATTCACTTGCATTCACAACCACATAATTCTGCACTGAAAATCAACATAGTACTACTAACCATTTAGCCATCTGTAGAAACTCATTTCTAGGAACTGACAAGGAATAACACTTATATTTTCTGGTTTTTGATTTAAAAAGCCCCTATAATCTCTTCTTCTATAAATACATGTCTAGCTAAAAAGGAATAACAATCTGCTAGAGAGCAAAAGTAAGCATCTATGTCTCTTTCTTATTTTCTGAGATAGAAACATTTTTTCTGAAAAGTCAACATCAATTTGAAGACACTGAGGGCATTGTACATCTTAAGAACCTGTGAATCTGTGTCTCAATAGGGATGCTTTCCAGAGTTATTCAGAGCTGGAGATGATAAACTTTGCAGAACTCTCCAAAAAGCTATAAAGAACAAGAAAATCTATACACTTTTGTAACAATTTAACTAGAAATTAACTTCCAAAGTTTTGACATACATTTATACATTTTTCATGTACTATCTGTGCATACATTTCTGAATGACTGTCAGAGTACTACATTTTTATGCAATAAACAGAAACAATGGTCTTGATTAAAATCTTTTATAAAGGTGAATCACTGATAGTTTGACTTTATGGTTACCATTAAGTAAAGCAGATCTTAAAAATACATAGAAAATTAATATATTTGGCTTCGCCTGCCACTTCCATGTGTCCCCTCCAGAGGGATAGTATGTCCAGGGCAGGACAAGGACAATTGTATAAACTCTGCTGGGGATTACTGCAGTGGAAGGCAGCATCAGTAGCTTCATCCTGTGTGGCACTGAATAGCTCTAATTCCTTCTGATGGCAATGGAATTGTGAGGTACTCAGCACTTTGCAGGATCAGGCCCTTAAGCTGCAGGTGTGTTCAACCTAAGCCTAAAGTAGCTCACTGAATTATTTCTGAAGATATTACAAAATCATGTATGCCTTAACTAATTCATTACCACTAATGGATGTACTAAAAACACCTGGTTCACTATGAAATAGTAACTATAACTGGAGGTTGTCACGTGAAAACTTTCATAATTTGGAAACTGGTGTATGGAAATTAGTCTTGGATTTGTCATAAATGTGAAATAACAACTAAATGGATTAAATAGCCCGTACTCTGCAATATGATTGTGAGGCAGTATGGAGGATTTGTTTTAAATAAAGTGTGGAAAAACCCTCAATTTAGTATCTTGTTTTGTTGTATTTTATTCCTTATTCTGTTCACGGTTCTATCCCTCAAGTTCTATGTCAATCACTTTATTTCCTTTAAGAGTTTGAATGTATTACACTTAATACAAGGATAATATAAGAATTGTGTTGATTTACATTGTACTTATGAAAGATTTATCTCTTTCCTGTCTGCTTCACACCTAAATACATGGAATAACACCACCCACTGGTAAGAGCAGGAGGTATTTATATCAAATTTAATTCCAGTATAAAGTGTGGAGAATATCCATGTTATCTGTTGGGTTTAAAGCTTGTTCAATGCTTTCTAATTTTAATTGTAACTTTTTGCATGATGAAGGGGTAGATAGCAAAGAGAAATAATCCAAGTAGAATCAGATGTGGGGCAAAATGGTTACTAAAAATTAGACATTAAAAAGTGCTTATCTAACCACATGTATCAATCACTGTTTTACCCCACAACTCAAGTCATGCTTCTCTGCCCAAAAAAAGTCATGTGCATATTGGTTTGCATTAAATAGTTGCTCTGTAGGAATGTCACTGACAAAGTTGTCATGCTGCTGATCATTCTGCATTTTCCTTTGTGTGAATGCTCTTGGTTTAAACCATATATGCATGTTAACACACGCACCAATGAAGTTTTCTTGGGTATTAGCCATGTGCATATGAGTTGGACTTGCATGTGTTTTTTTACTTAATTTTGCATGAAATATTTGCATTTACAGAACAAAGGACTAATACTGTCCTCAGACAAATGTGTTTGACTCCTGCCCATGTTTACTTAGAGTTTTTTTGTGAATTCTGAAGGCAGAATTTCATCCAGTATCTTTTTTTCTTCATTTCATGACTGAAAGCTGAAAAAATTTCAAAAATTAGTCCTGTCTCCCTTGAAATATGAAATGCATCATAATTTACATTATATATATATATGTACATGCAACATATACACACACATATATATATATAAAAATAACATTAGAGAGTATATTTCAAAAGACACTTTAAATTATCCTCAGTAATATATTTAAGAATCCAGGTAAAGTGGAAAATAAAACATTAAAAAAATAGAGTAAACAGAAACCCTTTTAATCTCAAGAGTAATAGTGTATGAAACTAAACTTGATTTTCTAAGCAGAATTCTACACCTTAGATTACAAACCAGAAGATAATACTTTATCAAGTGTTTACTTGAAATAGTTAAATTTAAAATTAGCTTTAGAGACCTGCAAGTGAAATATGCTGAGACCTTGTTTATTTCTTCATTTGCTCCCTTCTGCTCCATTTCTACATATTTTTTATTATATTCCATTACATAATGCATTTTGGTTAAAAACAGTTCCACATAATTATGCATGGAGTGGATAAACAGGATTTGGGATTTATTTTAATCTGGATAAAAATCTTGAGTCTATAGAATAAGCATCATTTAAATCATGTCCCTGTGATATACACTGGCAAAGTCAAACTACAAAAAAAATGTTTACATTGCATATTGTTTCATGAAAGATGTCACTGGTCCCAAAGATTCCAATTTTTGTAATAATTTTAACTATACTGTTCTGTTTTTCCTAAATTCTTTTTGCCTTCTTTTTCCTCTTTCATTCCTGTGTTATCAGTCCAGCACTGATAATAGCATGTCCATGATACTTACCTTAAAAAAAGATTAGTTATATAGTGTTTGAGATTTAATTTATGCATGTATTTTTTACAACCCTGTCCCACCCTTTCTTTCCATGGATCTTCTGTGCATCTTAATAGCTTTATTGGTTTATTTTACATTTGGAAAGAGTTCAAAGAAGTACCTAAGTGGGACAAGCTGAAAAGTGTTTAGCCCAATGTAAACATTAATTAAAATTTTGGATGTGGGACAGACATCTTTTTGGTTTGGGTTTTGCCCAGTAGCAGGAAAGGGGAGAGGAAAACAAAATTTTTATAAATGAATGTATCATTTCTCCTGCAAGCATCCAAGCAAATGCCTAGTTTTACCATTGTGATAACTGTCTTGGCCACCGTGATCATGCAAGTACAGCAGAGCACACACCGGTCTTGAACCAGCAATTCCACAGTAGCAGACAAAGGGCAGGTTCACCATTGCCTTGAGCAGGCTTCTGTGGTAAGAAATTGTCCGCTGATACCTGGTTGACGTCACTGCATTTTTTATTCCTGCTTTTCCTTCCACTGTGGTCACTTCTTACAACAAAACCAGTTTTAGCAATAGAACCAGTGCCACTAATATATTTGAAGCAGAGGGTTAAAAAAGTAAATTAAAATTTCAAAAACAGCAAGGAGAAATTCTATGTACCATCAAAAGACAATTGCAAATTAGGTGTGTTTGGAACAAAACCTAGCAATAAATTGTTAAACTGAGGGAATATGTAATCATGTTGGAACTAGTACTGCTGTTTGCCTATATGTCAGAACAGAAATCATGACATATAAACCAGCCAAGAAGTACCTTATGATTAGCCATAAACCTGTTCTTTCATTTTCTAAAAGAGTCAGCTTAAAAAATGAGATTGCCTAAATTGAATTGAGTCATAGAAAATATGACCTCATAGAGAAAAAAGAATTTCAAGAATCTCCATCTATTTCTGAATGATCCTTTATCAGTTTCTCAGTGCATTGTATTTTGTGGTCTAAAGTCTCAAAAACAAGAACAATTGATTTTTCAACTATCATATTTTTTGAAATATGCAGACCTGGTCAATCTTCAGTTGCTACAGACTTAAAATTTTTCTCTTGGTAAGGAAGTCAACAGTTGAAGAAACTGAAATAATTTTCTGTCTTCCTTGTTCATCAATCATATCTCAGAGATCACTTTTCAGATGTACTCAGAAACTGTAATAAGACTGTAGAAGAACAGTCCACTGCAGCTTCACTAATTTCAGCATAAAGATGTCACACGTCTGTGTCGTGGCAATGACTGAAAATAAAAGGTAGTATTCTTGATAAGGTTGTCAGGCTTCAATCTCATTGAAAGGTGAATTAGCTCATTATCAAATACTGCTTCTCTTCTCTCTCAGTATGTTGAAAGGAAACATAGTGAACATTAAAAAAAAAAAATCATTCCATGCACAGAAGATTTTTCAGGTATATTCTTCCTTCTATGTGGAGCCCAAGAGCTTCTGGAGCAGAATTATTGCCACCTGTGATGTTGTTATTTCTTTTCTAAATGCTGAAAACCCTTGGAAATGTTTCAACCTTCTACTTATAGAAATAATTAATTTCTGTAATTAATTATCACAGGAATATTGAATAGCAAATTCTAAATGCTTTCTAGAAATAAAATTGCTGAACTACAGAAATGTTTAACTTAGATGATGTTATTAAATTACAAGAGTCAAATGTTTGTGACAGAACTAAATCCCACACTATTCTCCATTAGGGGAAACAGCCACCGGGGGACAGAGGTCTTAATTCAAAATCTAAGCAGTGCAATTTGTGCAGCTAAAGAGTCTCAGGTTAGCCTTAAAATTAGATGGCTGGCAAAAAGATGAAAACTAAATACATAGGTTATTTCACCTAACATATAATCAATATTAATTAATTTCACTCATTCTTTCAGAACAAAGAAAAAAGTTAATTTTTAATAAAAAATTCAAATTTTAATATTCAAATATTTTGCAAACTTTATTCAGCATTTAATGATGCCAATGTCAACATAGCCTGAGATCTCTCTTATGCAGCTGAGAACCAAATAGAAATTAAGCATGTGTGGTCATGACACAAAGTTAATTTACTCCTGCCTCTTTGTACCTTCAGCTGCTCAAATTTTTTGCTGTGTTCATTTTTATATGGATCTCAAACCATTTCCCAAGGAGAGATCAAGACAAGGCAGGAATAAATAGATGAAGTGGAGCTTGACCAGGATCCTCTTTAAGTTTATGCCATCCTAAATTCTCAGATGAATTTGGCAGTCACCCCTTATCTTTCCCTCTGTATGCTGAACACCTGACACTCATAAACAGCTCTGACTGGTTCTAGGACAAGAAAGCCTTACTCAGTAGTTTCGACATACCCCAAACACAGCACAACACACAAGAGCCCCCTTGTGCTCTCTTCAACTGCTGCCTGGTATTTAATGATCCCACCTATATTTCAGCAGAGAAAATATGCAACAGAAAATTACATGCAGAATTAGAGGAGTATCTTTGGTTGTAAGGCTGCAAGCACTGGAAATCTCTCAGACTAGGAAAAGCTGAGAGAGCTAGGACTGTTCAGCCAGATGGGAGAAATGAAGGCTCACAGAGGATCTCATCAATGTGAAAAAATACCTGAAGGGAGGGTGTAAAGAAGGTGGAACAAATTTTCAGTGGTGCCCAGTGACAGGACCAGAGGTAATGGGTACACATTGAAACTGGAGGCTTCGACCAAACACCAGAAAACTCATTTTTACTGTGAGGATAACTGAGCACTGGTAGAAGTTGCCCAGAGAAGTTGTGGCATCTCTGTCCTTGGAGATATTTGAAAGCCATCTGGACATCACCCTGGCTACCAGCTCTAGCTAGACCTCCTTGAGCAGGGATGATGGACCAGATGATCTTTCCAACAAGAAGATCGTTTCCAACCTCAATCATTATGTGGTTTTGTTGGTATGGAATGTGGTATTTCCATGTTTAGTGAAAATTCCTGTAGCTTATATCCTGGTTTGCTTCAGGTTAGATACTTTATAAATATTTTCTGTGAGACATATGTCAATACCTGTTTCAGAACTGAGGATAAAAAAATCTAAAAATTGTCATGAATTTTGTAATTTATCCAAAACCCCAAAGTTATCTTTGCCCCAAACATTTGCTTATTGCCTGAGATTAGGGCATAAAGATGTGTCCAAGTCTGTTGTCACAAATGTGCCTGATAAATGTGTGAGTGATACCCTGTCATCTTGAGAAAATAAATTAATGAAGCTGGACTCCCTCTCCTCATAAAAAGATCACATTCTTCAAGGCAGTATGAATCGTGTCCCTACCAACCTACAAAACCTCAATCACTTATTCCATGCAAAATGTTTTACATCTCTCTGGATGACGTTATCCTCCTCTGTAAGCATGCCACATAGATAAACCAACATTATCTGACTTGGAGTAAGTTTTATTCCAAACAGGAAGAGATAACTGAACTTGGACTTGATAACTATCAATGACAGACAACTGGAGCCTGTGATCACACCATCTTAACTGATTTTCCTTTCCTTTTTCTTTTTCAAGGGGGGAGGGCTAAAGCTGATCTTATGTCTCGTTACATATCTTTTTAAAAATATCCATGTGTATTTCTTGAATTATGCATGAGTTCTGATTCCAAACATGATTCTAACCATGAGAATCCAAGATTTTTCTCACCAGGGCCCCGTGGAATCACAACTGAGGAGATATTGTGCATAACAATAGAAGTATCTTAAGAAAGAATGGAACAACTGAAACTCAAATCTGTATTTAAATGATTTATTAATTTTGGATATTTCATTGATAATAATGTTATTAAAGAGCAATTCTAGTTTTATATTGTCGATTTTTTTTATTTTGAAGACTTCATGGATGATTTTCTAATACTTAGTATAGGTAGTGTGTGTACAATTTGATGTTGATGCTGATTCTCACATTATAATATAATTTTCAATACAATTTCAGTAATGAAAATCAGAATATGAGAGTGAATGTAACAAATATTTGAGAGTTTGGGTTGGCAAAAATTTTGTCTGTACTGCACAGCATAAAACTTAGTCTGGAAACATCATATTCTGTATTGTGTCAGGTACTGGACTTAGATTAAGCACCTCACTACACACAATGTGTGCAATATGGTAAGCTCTTTTTCGTAATGTAGGTTTTGCCAATGTTTTAACAAATTTATCTTCAAATCAGCTTCTTTCTTGAATTTCTGAGCTTGTATTAATGTAATAATTTCCATTGGAAACCAATGTTATTTAGTCTTCCTTTCGGGTATTTTAACGGTGATATTAAAAAGTAGATGTCTTTCCTCTCTGACGTATAAAATTATTTTAGAGTGTAAGCTCCATGGAGCAGGGACTTTTTAAATACAGATGCTTGAAAAGGGTCTGATATCTTTTATATATTATTGGCATTTAAATAACTATTAACTGATATGCAATGATTTTAGAACCATTTCATGATCATTCTAAATTAATTATAAAAATAATTGTTTCTAAAAGAGAATAACGGAAGTATCTTCAGAAATATAAACCAACACACATGGTCTGCATGGGTTTTGCTTAATGGTAAAATACAGTCCCTTGAAAATCAGATAAACAGCTGATGTGAAAAATTAAACCAATTTATTCTAAGTGGATTCTAAGTGTTCCTGGCTTCCTAACAATCCAAATACATTTTTTTCCAAGTACTTCTGAATTCAAAATACATTTCCTATTTCACATTCTATAAAAAATGGAGCTCTTCTAAATTGTATTCAGATAGATACATAGCAAACAAATGAATTCAAAATAGTCTTTTATACTCACATGATTAGAGAACAATGTCAAGATAAACACAATTTTTCTCCTCTTGTTTCATTTGGTGAACCTATTTGTTTCTAAGTTTTTAAGTATCATTCAGTAAATAAGTTCCTACAACCTACAGCCTTTTTATTTCAATATAATTACATTATATTAAAAAGCATAATTGGATACTAAGCTATTTCTAGTGATGTGATAGATACTTTTCATTTATCATATTTTCTTCTGCTTAGTATTGTTGAATGCTGGCTTTTTCTGAGGCTGTATAAATTTCATGTGGTAAGGCTGTAAGGCTCAAAACATTGTTCTACATGTGTTAAAACACTGTTTATTATTTCACAGCATTGACTTCAATTAGCAATCATAGGGACATTTCAATTATGTTAAAGGTTCTAATATCTCATTTTTAAAACATAGCTTGACTTGTGTGGACAGAAGCCTCATATCAGAAATGTGTTCATCTTCACTAGCAAGGGATATGAGTCATGAATATATTTCTGCAATGAGAGTGAGTGCACAGGAATTTTTTGTGCTGAAGTAGAAATTATAATAGCAACAAGTGAATGCATTTTGGATATATCTTTTCTCTGCAGAAATGCTTACATATTTATAGAAAAACAGTGCAGAGGATAAACAAGGATGAAATAATAGACTGATCTAATAACAAAGAAACACATCCTGTTCACATATTCATAAGACTTGTAGCATCAGTACCTATTTTGCATTTAGTAATATGCAACAGTTGTAGCTGTCCCTAGGGAAAGCATATGACCCAATCACATCACTGACAGCATATAACAGGATATAACAAGGAAAGGTGGTGTGTCATAACATGTCAGCACTCAGATTCACTCACAGTACTCCCATGAAGTCAGTAGCAAAAATGTTTATAGATTCTAAAAGAATCAGAGGTGTATTATCCTAGAGAACTTAGAAAAGCTCACACATAATGACCAAGTTGTAAGTAACTCTCTTCTTTCTTTCTAAACAAAATTAACATGTTGCCATGGTACTGATGAGGAATCCCATGATTCTACTTCAGGCAGACTTCTATTGTTCTGAATAAAAGATGAGCAAGGATCACAGCAAGTAGCCCTGTGGTTTGTTGAATGAAATCTCAGTAATATTTTTATTTCAGTTGGTCATGTTGCTTTTTCCAATAAAAATTGAAGTCCTACACTTGCAAGTAGAATATAATTAACAGGAAAATCCTAACAAAATGCCTTCTCTCTGAAAAATATCTGATCTTCTTCAGATAGTGCTCATTTTACAAATATCATGGTTATTTCAGCAAAAACCTCTCTTATAATAAATGTAGTACTTTGACAATTGATAAAAAGGAAATAGATCTATTAGTCCAAATAAGTGAAATTCAGTCAAGATTTCCCCTTTCACTGTCTTGTTATTTTACTGCAGTATAGTCACTCATGACCCTGATACCCTTTCTTGCAATGAAAGAAATCTTAATAGCGTCTTGTAACCATTATATAGATGAGTACTTATATGAGTACTCACATTGTGAAAGCTTTGCAATATAGATTACACTATGCATATGCTGAATTTTAATACTCCTACATCTCTCAGAGCCATGTCTATTTGTAGCTCACTTTCTTTTTGTCCAGGAAGAAAACAAAAATTATACAAAGAACTTTCACAGCACTTGCCTGAAATCTTTGTGTTTGTCTTTCCAGGTCCTGAAGGGATTTCCAGAATGCTTACAAGCTGACATTTGTCTGCACCTCAACCAAAACTTGCTTCAGAATTGCAAAGCTTTCCGGGGAGCCAGTAAAGGCTGTCTTCGAGCTTTGGCAATGAAATTTAAGACAACACATGCACCTCCTGGAGACACTTTAGTGCACTGTGGAGATGTCCTCACTGCTCTTTATTTTGTGTCAAGAGGCTCCATTGAAATCCTCAAGAGTGACATTGTTGTAGCCATTCTTGGTAAGTACATTATTACAAGGCACTTGTAATATTTACATATTTTCAAAAGAAATACTTATTGTTATTCCTGGGACAGGAAATTTGTAAATATTTACTATTTTTAAAAATCAAGCAAAGAAATAATTTAAGAAGAAAAGTCTACATTGCTGCAATAATTCATTTGCACCAAAGAGCCCACATCTTTGGATTTCTAAAGATTTATCTTTAGTTGCATGAATCCCTAGGTAAAAGGTAAGCTGTAAGTTGAGGCAAGCAGCTCAGTAATTGATATCCAACTATTCCAGTTCTGATCATGCTGCAAGATCAAAAGTCAAGCCCATCCTGTTCTTGAACAGTGGAGAAGCTGTTGAGACATGTAGACTCCTCTATTTGCTAACTGGAGCAATCTACTCTGGGCATTCAAAATGTCGTCTAGAGATTTTCAGAAATATCTGTTTCTACCCACTAGGCATAAAGGAAAACTAGAGAATAACAGATTAATTTGATTTAGAAGTAATAACACCAGGGTTTCCCCTATATTTCTTATTAACACATTCTTGTTTGTATAGCATGATGAGTTACTTGGCTTTTTCCTAACAAAGTTGGCTCAGGACAATGCTCAGACCAGCTGGGAGCTCACTCACAGCTGGTGATAGCTCTTATGTGAAACCAGTAAGACTTCATCGGCTATAGCAATATAAAAGTAAAATAACTAAAACCTTACATAACATGACTCCAGATTTCTTTCTCCAATTTTATACTAGATAATGAGAATGCAAAGAATAATTGAGTAGATGAGTAAGGATTTTGCTGTGCAGAAGCATATACCAGCTGTAATATCATTCATATATTGTCTTTCTGTTAATTGGCCACTGTAGGAACTTACAGTCAGAAAAGCAGCTGAAGCAAGATGTGGACTGGGGGCAGTATATTGCTATTAACCCACTTTTGACTGATTATTCTGTTTATACTTTGCAGGGTGGATATGTGAGCAGAACAAAGATGTGCCTAAAGCAATCCTTCCTTAGGTTTAGATAATGTTATCATGATAATTTATCACCTCATGCTGTTGCAGCTCATCAGCTGGGCCAGCTTTAGGCACAAGTGAAGTAGGGAGTGCAAGTATAACACTGTGAGGTTTTTACTTAGCTGTGTAAGAGTCTTGCCCTGATTATGAGCAGTGTGGTTCATCAAGGAATTAATCTCTCACATCAAAAACATGTACATTTCTGTAATATTTGTGTTGCACTTGCAATCAAGACAGACTGACATTTTTACGGATTCATCAATTTCTTCCTGGGCCAAGGATGCAGCCTGGATAAGTTTTTCATTTTATGCACATCAGATCCCTGTACTCCCACACTGCAGCAGAAACCCAGGCATTTGCAGGGCCATGCCAGTATATCTCCTCCCACCTATAGCTGTCCACACCAGGGACTGCAGTTTGGAACTTCACTCTCCCAGGGAATGGTAGGTCAGACAGGTGTGCACCACTGCATCCAGAAGAAACTGAGTCCACATCTGTTGCATGATCCATGAGGTAGAAATCTGCTTATATCTAGCTCCAGTGAATGAGCCCATTGTCTTTTGAAGAATCTACAGAAAAAGGATAGATGATATAAAGGAAATTAACTCTGCACTGGAATCACTCAGAAACCTAACAAAGTTTATCAATAATAAGCCAAATATTTTTGGTTAATTCCTGTTTCTGGAAAACCTACACACAATAATGAACATAAAAAACACTCAGTGCTTTGTGCTCTGGACAAGAGAGTAGTCCAACAGAGATAGCATGGATGAAATTTTCACCTTTAACAAGTATTTCAGCATCATCAAAGAAATCAAAGTGTTCTGAGAGATGCTGGGTTTCTCCCCAGTTTTCCACAAATCATCAGCACTGTCTGATGTGGATGTGTTAAGTTTCTTTAATACTGATCTGACAAGAGTAATTCTGCATCAAACACCTAGAAAACACATCTCTGAAATCTACTATCTCTTTCAGCTTTGCAGAGAGAATATAAAAATGCTATTAAATAACCATGTCAATACTCTCATTGCAGAGGTATTATATGCCTTGAATAAGGACCTCTGAATTCATAAGCATTTGGGGCAGAAGGACTATTTGGCAAACCCTTGTTTTGTTGCTGATTCCTGTTACATTGCACATCTTTGACTATCTGTTATATTTAATGAACTGTGTTTTATGCAATAAAAAACTCTAGGTTTTGCTCTGAAGATATGAAAAGATGAAGAAAGGATCACTTTTGTTGGCAGTTTATTTCCGGAGTTTATCACCTTTATTGTTAAAAATGTGTGCTTTATTTCCAGTATAAAATTATCTTGCTTCAATTTCTTTCTATTGGTCCTTCTTATGCTTTCCTTCTCATATTCTAGAGGCATTGAATGTCAAGTGGTTTTTTCCTCTCTAAAGAATATATGCAATATAATCAGGTTATCTCTTAATCTTCCCATGTTCAAGATCCTCACTGTAAATCAGCAGTTAAATTACCTTTTGCACTTTCAACTTAGTTTTCAACTTCCTTTTTAGAAAATAGAAAATCTAGAAATACTCTTAGTAACCTAATGTGAAAGGCACAAATATTTAACAGAGACAAAAATCACCACTGTATTCTTTTTTACCAGTCCCTCTTTCTTCCTTGCTGTGATCACTATTCTTTTCCACAAGTGTTTTCTTAGTTCCTCCCCAGCCCCAATTTTGCAGGTAACCCTGAAACCCTTAGTGTAGAACATATTTTCACTGGTTTATGGCTGTGGCTGCTTTGTATTGTTGAAGTTTAGGTACAGTTTGGCAAAAATGAGCAATTAAATAGAGATGACAATCTTAGGAAACACCTATTGCAAATGTATCAACATTGACTGGAAGAACTGTAGTGGTATCAGAACAGAGGCATATGTGTTTAAAGGGCTTGTTCAAAAGAACTCCTGCATCTTAGAAGTTTTGCATTCCCTTAAAAAATAGAAAAACTAAGTAATTAATTGTCTACTAAAATATATTTCAAGTATGGTCAGTTCCTTCATGTGATTCTTAACAAAGTGATATTACAGGCCAGACAAGTCCTGTACTGGACTCAGCAATAGAAATTGCATCTTTGCCCTCATAGCAATATTATTGAAATCACCAAATAATGCTTTTAGAAGAAAGGACTAAAGAACCTGCTCAAGTCATGTTTTTTTTATGAAACTGAAGAAAAATTGTGATGAAACTTTCACTTAGTCCAGTTATATGCCTTCCATTGATCTCAATATTTCCACCTTTAATACTTAATAATATTGCTTTTTCTTTATATATGTGCAATGGTAATTTGACCGTATCACTTTATGTGAAACCAAGTATTCTATGCCAGTATGATAAATAAATACATCATTCAATTTAATGGCTTACTCATGTTTAAAATAATAATCTTTGTTTAATTTTCTTTCTGCAGGGAAAAATGATATTTTTGGAGAGATGGTACATCTTTATGCAAAACCAGGAAAGTCAAATGCAGATGTGAGAGCCTTAACTTACTGTGACTTACATAAAATCCAGAGAGAAGATCTACTAGAAGTTTTGGATATGTACCCTGAATTTTCTGATCTCTTCCTCACCAATCTAGAATTAACTTTTAATCTGAGAGATGAAACTGCAAAGGTACATATAATAAGTGATTTTTCTTTCTTAATATTGGGCCAAATCTGTCCCACAGTAACAAAACTTGAAAATAACATTTGAAAAACTAAGGTTAACTAAATGAAAAGCCAAAATCCTATATTAAAAAATATACTCACCTGATTGCTTTTACTGAAGTCAGTTAAACTCAGCAGAAGTCAATAAAATTATTCAGATGATGTTAATCTAACAGTATTTGGTTCTATATTTAAATAGTATTAAGGCTTCACCCAGGGGGGTTTTGTTACAGCCATGGAAAATATGGGGGTTTAGATGACTATATCCTAGGTCACCACAAGGGGAACTTTTGACACTAAATGTAATTGTAAATCCATAAAATAAGGATAAATCAGATTATCCAGATTCATTCTGTGTCTAGCAATAGAAAATATTTAATTGCCTCTCAAATATGAATTTTTAATTCCCTTATCTTGACATGCACTCTACCTCCTAGGGGACTAAAAACTTACAAGGGATTTTTCAACTTTCACTCAGCCTTCAGATTTGTAGGCCTTTTTTGGTCTCTTCTTCCCACTGTGACTGTCCTAAGTGTCCCCTTTTGAACAAATTACATCTTCAGGAAAGTCAAGATATTACCAGTGTTTCCTTATTTCAGAGTGACAGGGTTAGTCTGACTTAGAAAAGAAAGTGGACACTTGGCCAAAGGGGGAGTGGGGAAATTCTCTTGTCCAGCTTGTGCTTCTGAGCCTAAAGACTTCCCCAGAAGATTGCAGGTACCCCAGCCCTGGCCACCAGGCAGGGACTACACCGCTCACACAATGACTGGTTTACATTTATTATTTCTGAGATAATGCCCTTTAGTGGCTTCCTTAAAGAAAGACAGAGGTTCAGTGAAAAGGAAGTGGCATACCGAATTTGGCCTCAAAGGCTCCTCTAAGAAAAAAAGGAGAAAAAGAACACTAAGTTTTGGGCTGTAAATCATACGAACATTTTTACTAATCACGTGTGGTTCTTTGTTTTTTAAAAAAATTATTACAAATACAGCTTCTAACAAGAAGTGTCACTTCTTTCTTTTATGACCTTTTTTTAATAAAATATCATTCTGAAAATAAAATAATAATTATATTCTTTTTTCAGTCATGCCTTTGTATATTAAAAAGGTCATAATTATTAATTACATGTAAAAGAAAACACAATAAATGTATAGCCTAGTGATAAATTTAAGTTAAAACTGAATGTCCATATATTTGAAAAATTTCTTGAGTATAATTTCACATTAATGATTTAGGTCTGAGCAATTATTTCTTGCAATTACATTGTCATCAATGTTTTATCATTATTTTTTTCCTTAGATCAGAGACAAGGAAGGCAGGAGAGGCTCAGCCATGCTTCTGAGCTTGCAAAATCACAGTTTGTCTCTAGCAATTCCATTTATTTTCCACTGTCTACTGCAATCCAGAAAATCATCCCTCAAAAGAAGCGTTGAGCACATTCTCATTTTCAAAACATCACTCAGATCTAAATTTGTTATCAGAATAATAGGTGCTTCTGCCTCAACTTCTGCTCCTGCCCTCTTATTTGTATAAAAGTACCTTTTTCTTCCTGCAGTTATTCTACCAGTGGGCCACCACTGAAGCACATTACTCACCAGGTTTACAATGAAGGGAATAGAGAAAGATGTAAACACTTCCCAGCTCCCCTCTGCCCTCCTCCCACACGTAAATCTGCTTACTTGAGTGGTATAGGAAACCTCACTAGCACAGGGAAGGGAAGTAGGCTGAAGCCAATGCCATGGGTATGTACACAAAGAGCAAAACTGGTGTTATATTTGATAATTTTTAAATTTCTTAAAGTGGAAAAAATAAGAATTAAATGCATCTTTCACCTACTGGGAAAAAAAGCACTGCAATCTTCTTGAAATGGATAGAAAAAAAAAAACAGCATTGTGTTCTGGTACAGAAATAAGTATCTGAATGATCTAAATTTGACAAAGAGAAAAGGAGGTCTAGAAAGATAAAATAATGAGAGATAAAGTGCCTGGAGCTTGTCAGGCTTATATTTATTGTAAAATATAACCTTTATAATCATAGCAAACTGTAACCTTTATAATCATTACCATCAGTTAAATATAAATATAATTGCAATCAATTACCCCTTTACTTCTTGAAATAGTATACCTTCTCTGTAAGAGGTTTTTTAATTTTTTTTCATTAATTTCTCTAAGGTTACATGAACCAGATCTATGCAAGTTCAGAGAAGCTGATAACACATAGACACATGTATTTCCATGTAAACTTATTATCAGGATAATTTTATTTCACCATTAGTGATGATAGTGCTGGTTTTGCATAAACTTTTTTAATGTTAGCCTTGGGCAATTCCATTCATTAGCTGGTGATGGAGAGGCTGATGCAGACTGACTTTAATATTGCCTTTTTTAAAGCTTGAACATGATTAACAGTCAATCACCTGTTGCAAATCTGCCCTCTTTAGATGGGACTAATCTGTCATTTTGTTTCATATTTCATTAATCAAGTCTGACCTTGTAATAAGATCACAAACTACCAATGATACGGATGGAGATAACTGCAAACTACGAAGACGGAAATTGTCCTTCCAAAGTGAAATAGAGAAAGGTAATTAACTTCATTTCTTACATTAGACAGCACCTCCTCATTATTCACTGTATTTCACTTGGTAATGCTGGGTACATTAGGGCCCCATGTTGGCTGTCACTGGAGCAGCCCTTGAGAATCCAGCTGGACAGCAAAACTATTCTGTGCACTAACCCCTATATGCTTATGTATAACTGGATGATATATGTTTCACCCTTCCATGAGTTCACATCTATCTGTGAAGAGCTGTTCCAACATTCAGCTACTTAGCCTTATTGCCTTTGAGACATGCATGTATATATATATATACATATTATCTCTTAATATCTATTTTCTGAGACACCATGTTTTAAACTGTGTGGACAACCTAGTCTGTGGATTATTTTATCTCCTCAGGAAAGTGCTTTGTTGAACTTGATGCTAGGTAGTGTTTCTCCCTGGAACTGAAATATTTTTAAAATTTTAAATTTAAAATGTTTCAGGACACTGTAAATTCACCATAGTCTGATTTTGATCCGTATGGTAATGTGTAAAAGCTGTTCTGGTAAAAGCTTAGGTAATACATTAAGTGCTTACATTCACATTAGTGGCTTTTGAGAGTAAACCTAATGAAGGAAAATTAAGTGAAACATTAAACTTTTTCACCAGTGCTCACACAGTACTCCTGCTAAATACCAGGAACTGTAGACAGTAGCTCTGGTCAAACAGCAACAGTTATGAAGACAGCTAAGCTGATGCTCATAGTATATTTTCATGTTTATGCAGGAAAAACACAATTCCTTGAATACCATTACACTTTTATGATTGAATGGTTTGTCTGACAAATTCCTGCTTCTGTTATGCCTCTCTTTCACACTCCACAGTTAAACCTCAGTCCTAAATGCAGCATAATACCAACTTAAAGAGTATCAGAGTAGCTGATAATAAATGGGAACAGTTTAAATATCCATAGCAGGTATAATGCTTGATGAAGAGACTCTAATCCAGAGTCTGGCTATTCAGAACAATGACATTCCTGTTTGATCAAAGAAGCATCTTTAGGGCAGGAAGCCAAGACTGACAACAAATCTGTCAGGAAAATGTCCCCATGAAATATTCAATCTGCTCTTCACAAAGAATCTGTTGACAGAGGTACTTTGCCTGACTAACCTTCACATTTCTTATGAGAAAACATATGCTGCTACCTAGACAAGATGGAAGTGATCTTTTATGTTGTGCCCGCTGTAGAATTACAAATAGGCTACTCAGGTGTCAGTGAGGTTCCAAGGCCCCTAGGCCTTTATGGTTCTTGCCCAGTCAATTACACTGAACATCCTCTTTGGAACATTTATTTGCATTACTTTTGAAACAATATAATTTCCCACAGTTTTATCTCTGAAAAAAATACTTGTCCCATTGGGGAAGAAGAGGCAAGACTTGCAAGCTCCTTAGTCCTGGCAATGATTGTACAGCACCTGGGAATATCTGGGTTAGGCAGAAATGAGGTACTTTGGAAGTCCATCTGAGGAGAAGAAAAAACAAGTAGGAGTCCTTTTCCAAGTACTGAGCACGCTTTTGGCCCAGTGGCTTACTGCTCCTTTCTGGTCTCATTTAAGATTCCCTATGTGTTCCTGTGGCCACAGCAGACACTGTAACATAGTCATAGAACTTCAGTGTTACTTTTCTGTGGCCCTTCCCACATCCTCTATGAGGCTGTAGAGTACTAGAGATGCTGCTGGTTTGTAGAGTAATGTTCTATTGATTTCAACCCATTATATGGAGGAGGGAGTGGCATCTTATTTTGATCCAGCACAGTCAGTCAATAATGATAAATGTATGGGCATGATCCTGCAGAGTTTGTCAGAACTGGAAGAGAAAAAAGAGATTCTAAACAGGTAGAAATTGCACTTCTAACCACAGTATGCCAAAAGATTAAAAAATGTGTGTTGTATGGAAATCATATTTTGATTTCAGAACTACAGTTTGAACAGGATAGAAACTTCCAGAATTCTCACTGTTATATTTTGATATTTTATTTTGTAATTATTAGAGGTATGCTTAGTAAATGCTCTTCTTGGTGGCATTCTTTACTTTCAGCTGTTGACCTACTAGCATATTGTGCAGCTTGAAATTGTATTTTTTCCATCTTTATTGTGATCATCATGTTTTTTCTGTTTTGGAGTGCTAAAAATGGGATTGTGTTATCTCAGCCTTTAGTTCATGCTAGCCTGATTTGGACCTTGTTGCCATGGTAACTTCCTGCACAAGTTTTATCAGGGGTTAAACAAAATCAACACAGCTCTCTTTTATACATCTGTAGTTAGTACCCCTGGTTCTCCAATTCCACACAAGACCTTCTCACTCCACATATACATAATTCCATCATTTCTATCCTCTGTCAACAAAGAACTGATCTTAACTAGTATGGCTAATAAAGGTTTGTCATAGTGTAATTTTAGAGGCTACAAGACTATTTGAGGGACCAGCTTGTTCTCTGGCTTCTAGAATTGGTGCAGTATCAGAAGACATCCCCTGCAAAAATTTAAGTACACACTACACAGCAGCTTATCCTTGCTCCCACCCGGAAGAAATTCACTGCATGTCTTTCTGAATAACGGATGGTACTTCTTGCACAGGTGCAGGTGCAGACTTAGCCAGTTGCCGTAGACGCTTGACAGCCAAGAAACTCTCTGAGACTGCTTAAAATTAGCAGCATTCCTGCCTGGCAGTTCCAAACAAAGCTCTCAGCTGGGTTGGCTTGTTCGTCTCCCGCTGACAATTTTGCAACAATGAGCTGCTCCATCTACACTCAGTTGTCATTTTTAGCAGTGCAGAATATCATTCTTTATTGCCCATTTCTCATTTACTTCTGGCAGTTCTGTGTGAGTTAGCTAATTTCAAGGGAAATGCATTTAGGCATGAACTTTCTTTTGCTCTGACAGTTCTGAGGGCAGTTCTATTATCCTGTGCTGAATAGGGCATTTCTAGAGTTGTTTACATCAATATAAAATCCAATACATGAGTGAAAAATACACTGTGTAAGGAGACTAACTGAAAGGCTGAAAACTTGGGGCTTGGAAAAGACTCTTCTGGAGTTCAAGCATTATCACTGTTGCCAGCAACTTTTTAAACTTTTTGTAAATGTCAGCTCTAAAATCTTAACCTTCTTGGAACTCTTCTAGTGGCAGCTGGCCCAGGAAACTTACAAAAAAAAATTTGGTTCCAGTGATGTGATTTAATGGTCACTAAACAAAGTTGTGACAGACTATTGTTACCCTGGGGCTTGCACTTGCCCACATCAACATAGACTGTAACAATCAAGGGGAAAATAAAATACATTTTGCAGTGCATTATTCTTAAAAGAATTGTTAACTAGTAAACTCATATATTGGTGATTTTTAATTTGAAGAGTTATGTTTCCTGATCAGACTTTTTAAAAACTGTCTACTGATCAATTCTCAAAGTAAGCACAAAAGCCAAAGTTCTAAGAAACTTCTAACTGAATCTTGATTAATGTAACTACCTTATGTGTGCATTGCTTGTAGATGTCTTTCAGGCTACGAAGCCAAGCCATATTAACACAGCTTTATTACACAAAGCCTCCAGAGGCCATGGCTCTTGATTTAGATATAGAAGACAAGGAAATGTTTCAGGAACTGATTCTCCAGCCTGAAACTATGAAGTGAAGCAGTACTAAGAGAATGGAGAAACCCGCCCTGGCCTGTTCTTTCCCATTCTTTTCCCCTCCCCCAGCTTATTTATCTAAATGGTTACTTTATGAATAGATCTCAGCCAAGCATTGTGCCATGGCCCCAGAAAGAAAGTCGGGTAAGAATGCAGAGAAAAATTGAAGCTCTTATTTCACTGTGTTCAGCTGTTAGTGTTTTGCTGATGAAGTTGGCTTGGGCTTAATTAGGAAAGAGTTTCTAATATTCCATCAGAGTCTTAGGTCATTAAATGGCCAGGAAACAACTAATGTGTTGGCAGGCACCATATAGCTGGAAACAAGACCTCATGTCCCCAAAATCTTACCTTATTCATGAAACTCCTTGCAAAATAGTACCTGGTCATCAGAGAGCCCACCAGGGCAGGGTTCCATCTGCTCCTATTAGTGTTACTGCTGTTACCACAGTGCCTAGGAGCACCTCAGGGAGCTTCCATAGAAGGGTCTTGTTTGCAGGAGTTACGCCCAAAGGGAGTGTCTCTAAAGGCCAAATCTGATCAAAATGTGTGCAGTCACACATATCCATAGCTATCCCTTGAAAAATAAAATAGCAATAATAGTACTATGGTGAAAGCTGAATTCTTTGTAAAAGAGAAGAGAATTCTAAATTTGATAAGAGAACCATTTTGATCTGTCTTGAATCCTTTCTGAGGTGCATTGCTATAATTCTTTGTTTCTGACTGGTTTTAAGTATAGCATTATTTCCTGAAATATAAACTAATAATCGTCCATCCGTCATTATCTGATTAGCATTAAAGCAGACACAAAAAAGACAAAACAAAGAAAATGGAGATAGAAGGCTGTCAGTCCATCCCTAACATCTCATTGTACTGAAAATGGCAGAAAAGAATAAACTAAGGACTTCATATGCCCTTCAACTCTGAAATTCTTGGGTTTTTAAATGTCTCAATTCAATTATTCAAAAACAAGTTCTTTTCTAAGCCCTTTTAAAAATAAGGACATGTATCCTTATGGAAAAGTCCATAAGGATTTCAGTCCATCATGATAGTGGAGGTTTCGGTATCTTCTGCTGTTCCCTATATCCAAAACCACCTAAACTTTCATAGCTCAAAGACAAAACACAGCAAAGGACACAAGAACCTACAAACTCTCACAAGCAGCCCTGATACGGAACAGTAATTCAAACTCTCTGCAGCACAGTTAATTTCCTCCACCATCACTATCAAATCTACTGGAGCTTTTCAGCAAAATTGTCAGAAATTCTATAACAATGGAATCTCACTTGTTTATATCTATATTTGTATCTAGCTTTATCTATCGTATCTACCCACAGTAGACTTAAGACCTCCGAAATGGTGAATGAAACTGGAATTTTAAAAATCTTCGATCATTAAAAACAATCACAGAAAAACTTTAAATGTTTTTAGTAGTGAAAGAGGAAATGTTTTAGCTTCCCCAAAAGACTTCAAACAATCTACTTTTCTTAGGATTGGGGATCTTCTTGCTTAGTTACTACACAGACAATATTTTTCCTTTGTGTTAGTCAAATACCATACACATATCTGACAGTACCTTTTTAAGTAGAGGGTCCTAAAGATAGATGGGATATTTGAAGAGAAACACAATGATTATAAGTGAGGAAGACAAAGGAAAAAAGCATGTGCTGAACAATGCAAGAACTTCCACAGCCCAGATTTCAGGAGCCAGTTAAGTCTTTGGCATTGTTTCAGATTTTGAGGTCTGATAGGTCTACAGACATGTAATTGAAGGTGCTGAATCAGGGCTTATAAGATACACAAATTCAAGTGCCTGGTGGAACTTCAGACAAATTCTTTCTATTGGTTTAAGAAATGTCTCAGGAAACCTATGTGCAGCTCTAAGACCTATTGTCTCTGCCATGTTCTGAAAACAGCCAAGCTTTGATATAGCTGCATGTATTTCAAAAGATTATTTTTAAGAAAATAAAATCTCTGATAGAAACTATCTATTCTCAGTTGTTCTTTGTTTCACTTTAGTTCTGCTGGATATTATGCTGTACATGGGTAGAACTATTATATGATGTTCACAGAAGGAGAAATTGTAGTCATGTAGCCAAATCTAATTTTATCACAAAAATCTGGTGTTCTTAATCAATTAATTTTTTAATAAATATGTGATAGCTTCAGGTTCCATTACTTTGCTTTCTTAAATTTCTAAACTGTGTAATACTGTGGCCCTCAAATTTGAAGAAATATCTGTATCACTGAATAGGCACTGTGTGCTTTACCTCTAGCTCTGATTATAACTAAAAAGCTGCAAACATTTAAACTTTTTCCACTTCTGAAAGTGAATTTCCACTTTTAAAAGTGAATTGCAGCACAACTATCCATCAGAATACTATATGATTATTTAGATTACCAAAAGAAAGCTGAGTGTGTGAAAGACAGCCTTTATGCTAATTGTCTCATTGTACCAAGTATTATTGCTATATTACGTGTGATATACAAATGATTTTCCTGTAAGGGGGAGACCCTTATTATGCAAAGTGCTCTGCAGATTACAACCATTCAGTTTGTTTTCAGAGCTTTAGGACCAATGACTTCTCCTGACCATACTAATTTCTATTTTTCCAAGTGAGATAATTTGGAAAATATTTAGATCCTAGTTTCTCAGATAATCCAAGAGACCCTGTGCAAAGCTTTCAAGTTATTACTCTTTTTTCTCATGCACTAAACTTGTGCTTTTTCCATATAGTTTTCATTAAGACCTGTCCAAAATCTAGGTAATTAGACATTTTGTAAACTTTAACTGTGCTATAATCACCAATGATGTTTCACCAAGGCGCAAAAAAACCTCTAGAGAAACCAATTTATGCTTTCTTACCACTTAAAGTTATTAGTTATGGGGATTTTGTGGTTTTGCTTATTTTTTTTTCTTTTTTCCCCTACTATTTTGTCCTCAGGGATGCACTGGTTATATGTAGATGTTGGAGCAAGCTATGCTTTCAGCAGGCACTCAAAAATGTTTATGAAGGCAACAGTTGTCAGTTTACCTGACCACCAGTCATGACCTAAGATGATCGGAACAAATTGAACAAAAAAAAATTCTGTTCAGCTGAAAAGTGGTAGAATGCTTTGTCCAAGTTGTTAGTCTTCCAGAACAGATGACCTCTCCTAGAACATGTTCCTTGTCAGAACATGAGTTAAGACTGGCTCTGACAAGCATCCAGACATCACGACATGTCAGAACTCTAAGGCCAAGTTGATTCTGAGACAGGAGCTCAAGCACTAAAATTCAAGGTTCATAAATGTCTTACTTTTGTTTAAGTGGATTCAGGGTAAGTTATAGTACCTTCTGAAACATCAGGGTTAAATATCTCTACAGACAAGAGCAAAATCAGTTTTCAGACAAGTTTTCTGGTGGCAAAGGTAGAGTAGCTCTCATTTCAAATGCTGCATACAAAATCAAGGGCTGAATGTTACCAATCACTTGTCATGCATTTGTAAAGATTATGGGGATCATGTCCTTCTCTCAGTGGAAAATAAATCCATATTTTCCACATAAATCCACCCTAACCTTATACTGTTTACCATAAGACTGTTTGCATATTACTCAACAAATTACTTAATTTTGTTCTTTTATTCTTAGATAAAGGAAAAATATGGAAAAAGTTCACCATAGCAATGCTTACCCATTGAATGACCAGACATGGGGCTGCTGTTCATTTTCCTATGCCCAAGCTGTCACCTTTCTCCTTTTTGATAGTCTTCCTTTAGCCAATCCATCAGAGGGCACCCAGCTATATCTAGCAATGTGATCCATTCCAGACACATTCAACTAAGTATCAATCAAATAGCAAGAAAAAAAAAATTGGGGAGGATTTTAATTAGCAGTTTTGATCCTAAAGTCGCTGATTGGAATTCTGAGGAGTAGTTTAGACTGTGTACATCTTGAGTAGACTTTGCTGGATTCATACATTGGTCCTGCTCCACAGTACCAGGACTTTTTGATATTAGATAAATATTATGTGTCACTTATAATGTTCTTGCACCACTAAGTGAAAAGCAGGGATTTCAGGAATTAGGATTACCATTTTCCCTGACTGGTTGTATGCTGTTCCCCATCGATATGATGAAAAACATAGGACGTGTTCAAATTATTCATCAACAGTTTTTGATTTTTTTGACATTTAGAAATTTTGCACTCTTTCAACCCTGTTTTAGGTATAGTATTTAATATACTGTCTGAAATGCGTGCTCACTGACTTTTCATTCAAAATATTTGCTGCCCATGGTGGATACACAAGGCATTTTTCTGCTCTCTGACAATGTAACAGGTATTTTTCAATTAAAGAACAGATAACACATAGTCATGGTGGCAAAAATACTTTGCTTGTACACAGAAACACAGATGATGATGACAAAAATGCTTTTGAATATCACACAAGAAAGAGCTTGTAACACTTGAACCAAAATACTTGATGGGAATCTAAAGATCTCCAGATCTTCTGAACCATTTACCATCCTTCCATCCAAGTCACAGTGTGCATTTCTCCTTACTCTCCACACATGCAAAGCACGCAGTTGGTGTAGTATAAAGCAATATGGTGGGTTTTTTCAAAGGAAAGGGAAAATGTCATTTCTGCTGAACAGATTTATAGTGGTGAGGATAATGTTAATGATAAGGATTGTCTGTATTATGGTTTGGAATCTAAATTGCTGTCTGTGGGAGTGAGGAAGCCATTCACCTCATATCCTGCACAAAATTGAATTTGTCTCAGCATATTATGGGATTTTTTTATTGGATGGCTGAAAAGGGAGTAAAAATTTGCTACCTTCTGAAACACTAGGCTACATAGCTAGCTTGATTAATGATGACAAATTCCAGTTAATGAAATTACAGCAGTAATAAACAATGCTTGGAAATATATTGCTGACACTTTCACCAATATTGTTTGCAGCAGACTGATGTATTAAGAGAAAATACCTCTAGATCATGCAGATTGGCAGTACTTGAGTAATGCAGAATTTCAATACTGCATACCATATTACACAAAAGAAATCTGTCTGACCTCTGTTAACCATCCCATGAAGTAGAATTTTAATGCCAGTATTTCTGTGAGTTTCTGTCATTGTTCTATGACCCAGACTTGTGACAACCCCATTTCTTCCCTTCCTTTGCCCATGCATGCATGAAAAGCAGAACCAAACCTTCTGATAATTACTTTGAAGATTTTGGAATTTCCAGACAGCAAATGTCAGAGGACATTGCCTGTAAACATGTGCCAAAACACATAACAGGTCAAAACAGTACCATAAAGAGTGTAAATGATGTTTATACATTTTGGTAAAGCAGGAAGTTATGAAAATAATCATCTTCAGTAAAACAATTTCTAGCTGTTTCAGCATCAGAAAGTGTAATTTCTCTTACTGGGAAAGAGAAAACACTAGAACTGGTGTGGGAGGGAGAAGAGGAAGGTAGGGTTTAACAATTACATTTGGAAGAGGAACAGAAAGAGATAAATAAAACTTTTAATGGTGGTAATTTTCTGTGTGGCAGAAAGTGAATGTGTCCATACATATGCAGATAGAAAAGTCTTCTCTTCTGGAAAATCCATTCCAAAGCAATGACTGAATTTCATTACAAAAGGAAGGAGAAATCGCAGAAATTCACATTCTGAAAAAGTCTTACCTATCTATTATTTGTAACTTACTTTCCACTGAGCTGCAGAGGCACTACTAAGGTGTTGAGCAGAGATACAGAGCTTGCACCATTATCAGGTCCTGAAGAGTCAAGAAAATGGAGCTGTTTCTATTTTAATTCATACCCTAGGTGCAAAGCATGACAAGATTGTCCTCCAGAGAGAAGAAATGTTAGCATTGAATATGAGCCTTTTAAAAGGAAAACAACTTTTGACTCTCTGAGTATAGCCATAGGGCTAGAAGATAAAGCAATGGCAGTAAAGCCAAAGATGTCCGTTTTGAAATAGATCAGCTGATGAAAAAATCTTCCCTGATTTCAATAGGCAGGAGACTACATTCAAAATATCTCTGGCTTCCTTCCCACGCCAGTGAGTTCATAATATTTGGATAGCATTTGGAAAATAATGTGTTCTGTTGTTCTGATATAGACAGAGATTAGATGAAAGGATATCAATTGAATTACCCTGGTTTTACAGCAGAGTATTAGCAGAATCTGGCTTCATGTTTCTAAATATTTTAGTATTTTATGAATATAAGAGATAAGACAGTCTGCTATATTTCAGCTGCTAACAAATTTTTTCACTAGAGTCTCAATGACCTCTTCTTAAAATTAGTCCACTGCTTGATTTGTATTCCACAGAGTGCTCATTACAGCTGCCGTTAGTGCAGAAAATCCCATGAACATATAAAATTACCCTAAAAATTGGTAATTTCAAGCTTTCATTAGAAGGTCTTTTTCACAGGTTGAAGTCAGTCAAACACTAAGCAATTAAGACAATTTACTGTAGCGTGACTATGTTTTCAATATATTCCCACAATAAATGCCATGGGAGACATCTATAATAAAATTTTCTTATGAAGCTTTATTTTGCTTTGTACCGTTTTGGAGATGGAATTGTCGAGAACATGGCACTTGAGTTTTGAGTCTGAGCATCCCCCAAGAGCTTTACACTGCCAGTCCATTTGCAGTTGTTTTGACAATTTTGTAGCAACCGAACATCATCAATATCATGGAGAGCCAGAAGTAGTACTGCTTAACAAAAGCCCAGTAAAGTCACCTCAGTTTGGGGTTGTGTTAATTGCCTTAGGAGACTCTAGAGCGTACGGGTACAGGAGGCCTGCTTTGGCACTGGGTTTATTTTGCTTTGTTAATGGGTTTATTTTCTTCACCATTACCTGCCCACACTGCTCACAGATTTCTGGGTCCTTGAAGGATGCTCTTTACAGATACCATGTTCTTTTTATGTGCGGACAAAAACAATTAGATGAAGCCACAGTTTCATTTCCTTATAGTGACCAGAAAACAGAGAAGAAACCTAGGGAATGTTGGATTAGCCACTGCTGTAGGCTATAAAGACTACAGACATTCCAGAACTATGTTGATTAGTAATTAGCACAAAGCAGATGGGAAATCATGCTGTCTCCCCAGGAAGTTAATGCAAACTAGTTACAGTATTTATATGATGTTGAGACTACCCTGCTAAAATGTGTTTTAAATAAATAACAGAACTGAAATTATCTTGACATTTCAGTTAAAAATAGGTAAGACCAAATATTGAATTGGAATTTAGCTTCACGTTTGTGCTGAAAAGAGATCAAGACTTCTTTATATTAATAAATAATCATTCTAGGGTTTGAATCCTATTTAATTTTTACAATATGTTTTTAAAGATATCTGTTTTAAATCTAGGCTTATTGCCACTTTTTCAGAGGACTAAATCTGCTGCTGCTCACTATGGACCCTGAACATGATTAATGAAATACTCATTCTCAGCTTGACTGGCGCACCACTACCATATATATCACAGAATATTCTTTACTTTTGTTATTCAGAAGATTGGATGTTCAGAGAATTGCAGCACTAAAGGCTAAGGAATTAGGACTACCTTGCAAAGTTGTTTTGAGGTGATCCCATAAGTCAGACTAGGAATTCCCTCCCTCCTTCTCTTTCTCTCTGCCACATCAAACCTGTAATAAATTTGGAGAAATGTGCTCTCTGGTTAGGTGGGCTGAGAAATTTGGGGATCAGTGGTTGATGAATACATGTGCCTCTTATGGGAAAAGAATAATCAACAAATATGCTCTCATGTGAGAATAACTTGAAAGAGTATTTCTGATACCAAGTCTAACTTACATGACTGTTAGCGTGTCAAGTCTGTAATAAATCGCCAATAATGAGAGAAAATGGAAGACAGAATGAAATATTTAATATTTTGTAATCTTTGGAATATAAGGCTTACTCAAGTTTCATCCTCACTGAAAAAAAAAAAAGTACACAGGAGAGTTGTGTTGGATAAAGCCTTTGCTGCTTTGATACAGATAAGTTTTGCAAAACAAGTTATTGTTTATGGACTAAGAATCCTTACACACAAATGTCTTCCAGGACTTCAAAAGAAATATGAAACTCTTCTGATAGAAGCCTCAAAGAAAGGCTTTAAAATATATGTTTTTTCTAACAGTGAACTTCCTACCTGATATAAGAATCATGTCCATCCTCAGACCATAATAAACCAGAATAAACTTTCGAGAATTGCTTATTTTTGTACACAATTATTTCACTTTCACAGATTACTTCAAAGAGAATGATCAGAGTGATCCTGAACCATCAGGAGACAGCACCAGATACTATCAATCTATTAAGAAACATTTTGAGGAGAAAAAAAGTGGGTCATCATCGTTTGTGTCCTCCATTGAAGATGAGCAAAAGCCCCTGTTCTCTGGGATAGCTGATTACCCATCTGTAACAGAGAAAACCACAGAGATGGACTTTGAAGAAACGGATCACGACACAGAAGAAATTCTTATTGACAAAAGAAGCAGTTCTTGTAAAGGTAATTCAGCTGTTTCTATTTAGTAACGTTTGAGCAGACATCTTTTTAGTCTGATTAACAAAAAATTTTTTGAATGGTTCTCTTGATTCCTTACATAATACTTACTCAAAAAAGCTTAAGAAAAAATATCTTAGATCCAAAAATTATTATTTCTCAAGAGGGTTAATATAATTTAATTCAATGGGAACTGGCTTGTAGAACCTCTAAAAAGTCACTCTAGGTTTTGCTACCAATCATCTTGTAGCTGAACTACCTAAGTAATTTAAACAAACTCTTGTAAATTGTCCACTGGTATTGTACTTCACTGAGTGCCCATTGATGATATCTCCATTTGGAAGATTCTGGACTCAAAGCAGTCCAGTATCTCCCAAAGGGTATTTGACGTGCCAGGGTTGGATGACAGTAAAAAAATTAAAGATAATGAGAGCCAGACTAGCTAAACCTAGTGATAATTACACAGGCACCAAAAAAATGTTTTCAGATAACTAATTTTATTCACTGCATTGACAAGGAACAGCAAAAAGTAAGCGGAAAAAATCATAATAGCTCGAAAGAATACTATCATGTCTTGCTGCACCTGTTGGTTAAAGGAGTGCCTTTATACCACACAGAAAAAAAATCATGACTTCCATAAGTAACACACATGAATAAAGATTTGAGCTTTTCTATATGACAAATGCTCAGGAACTACTAAGCAATCTCAGATACTTTTACATAGAGTTAAATCATGTAATTAAAATTACATCTAGTATACTAAAATATTAATTTTCTCAGTGATGTGAAAGGAAATTAATAAAAAACCCTGTATTAATATACAATTTAAATATTGCTGCAAATTCATTTCTAATTCTTTCAGTCTGAAGGCAAGAATTACATATTTATTGTTTAATGCTGTTTTCCTCAGCAGTTTCCATTGAGACAATTTAACCATTTATCCATCATTCAATAAACTTTAGGCTTTTAGGCTATCATTTTAAATAAACTTAATGATAAATCAGACCAAGCAATGATTTTAAGATCTCAGAGGTATGAATATGTGAAGCCCGGTCTCTTCAAGTTAAGGCCCTATAAATCCACACCACATAAACTTGTTGCATACATAGTGCAATTGGAAACCTTTCCTTTCCCCTACTAATACCCAGAAATGTGTCCTTGCAGCTATAGCAACATTTTCCAAGGCAACTTATTGCAGATTTTATTTGAGCTAAATTTAGCATATCTAAAGGTTACATATTTCCATTAAGACCACAATCTTTTTCCTACTTTGTAATTTAGCACTTCCAGTAATGTTATGCAAGGTAATGAGCTTTCTTGCAACATTTATAAAACCTTCAAGGTCAATAAGATTAGCTTATCCTGATATATGTTTTAAACTAAATTTTTACTCCTGCTATTAGAGATTGATCATAACTTACCACAAGAGTAGTTACAAACATAATGAACTTGTGAAAAACCCTCTGCTTTTGTGTATTTTCATATATTATGGTACCTTATAAATCTTGGATAAAAATGCACTTGTACAAAGCTACTCCATTACCGCTGTGACTGATACATATTTAATTATCTTTTGTTTTTAAGTTTTGGTCATTACTTCAATGAATGGAAAGACTGTTAATAATGTATTGTATAATTTGGCAAAAACAGTATAAACGTCTGTCTCATAATTCTAGGACCCAACTTTTGTCTTTTGAGCATATGGCTCTTTTGTGAAGGTCTGAGAATTTTTCTGTAGCTGTTAACTATGTATAAAGGAAAACTGGTATTTTCACTTGGTCATTATTTGGGCTAAAAGACTGATTCTTCAGTTGTTCTGGTGAGCCTAGTTATACGTTTATTAACTTAGTACTCAGTCTGTTTCTTCAAGCCCTGGAAGGCTAGAGTTGGTTATAAAGCTGCAGCTGCTGATGGGCTTTTCTGGAGTTACTAATGAATATGGAATACCTGAAAAGACACTTAGATGAGTAGAACACCATATTTTATAGAGTATTAACTTACTTATGGTGTGTAAACTTATTTTGTCGTTTCAGTGTCAAATCATTTGCTTTGTCACAAATTAAGCATATATTACAATAGTCTCCAAAGACATATTCTGGGGCAAAAAACAGCTGTGATTTCCCTGGGATAATCCATGGCATTGAAAATCTGTGATTTTAATGAATGACTTATTGCAAAAAATAACCAGCTTTTTTTTTTTTTTTTACAACACCCATGTTTTTATAGGACATTAAGAAGCAGTGAAATGCTCCTGAAATTCATTGCTTACAAGGCTACTGGATATACAAAATCCATTGCACTTAAACTTATAGTTTGAAACTTTACCTCTCAATTTTTCATAGTATGCTTCATTCAGTTTGCTGAGAATTTTACAGCTTTTCGTTGGACACTGCAAATTGTGCTATGTGTGCCTCCTAAAACCAAATTACATGCTTCTGTGACACCCTGTATCTCTTTCTTTCTGTTATCTCAAGTTCCTGAGAAGCAGAACAGGTTTCTGTGTAGCCAAGACAAAATCTCTTTCCTCTTCCTTCTGCCCACTGCATAAAATCAGTTACAGTCACATGAGATTGAAACACTCTCTACAGCTCCAGAAAACCTTCTATCACCTGCTAATCAAAGATCAGATAATGCAATAAAGACTTTTGTCTGATCAAAACAAAGAAAAACAACAACAAAACCAGAAAAAAGAGAGAGAGAGAGAGAGAGAGAGAGAAAGGAAAGTCTCCCCTTACACTTGGAATCATGTAGTGAGAGCTCCCCTTCCTGGCTAAATGTACTTGAAATACTAAATCTGAGTGGGAACTTCTTTCTTTTTTTTCCTCCTTTTTTTTTCTTTTTTTTCCCCCTTTACTTAGAGAAATACTGCTCAAAGACATGCTTGGAAAGGATTAGCTATTAGCATTTGGACAAAGCTCTTACATGTCACCCACACTGTGGGGTTTTTTTCTCTTCTCTTTGTAACGTGGCTCTAGCTGCTATGGTTGCTTAGAAAAATTTCACAAGTGTGAAATGAATGTAACCTATGCTGAGTTAACAGCGTGCAGTGCCAAGAGAAGTGTTAGGAGAAGCTCTGAGGAAATCATTCTGGGACTGATGTGGAATTCAAATCCAACTGCAGATGCCTTATATGCAGTCAAGGATTTTGCCCAGCTGTATGCTGAAGCAGGAACCTGAGTGCAATAAGAACTTTAATATATTCTATAACTTCATGTAGTTAAACAATTGCAAATACAACTCCAATAGGAATACTATTGAGCAGATGTTAAAATTTAAACAGCCTTTTTTACAGTGTTTGGTCACAAAGATCCAAGAACTGGGAGGGTCAAGAGGGATAAAACTTGGGTGCAGCAGGAGTAAAATAGGGTGAGACCTAGAATAATCATCATCCTTTCTTTTTAACAAGTGACTGGAGGTAAAGAAATAAATATAAATTACTCATATAATGAGTTTTTAGATACTTTTTGTTTACCGTGAAGCTTCCTTTAATATCAAAGTGATCTCTGGCTGACACAGCAATGCTGAATATTTCATTCTTTTAGGACTCCTAAGTCTTTGAACAAAAATAAACAGGCACCTTTCACCCCACACTAGCATAAGAGTTTCAGAAATGTGCTTTACACAGCAGTGAACAGATTGGGTGGGAGAATAGTGATGCTAAAAGCTACATCAATGAAAATCAATTTCCTTTATGAGAATAATAAGCAGTATCCTTTTGCAAGCAGTATGAGCTGCATCGAATTGCCCTTGTCTCAGAGAAAACATATTACACTGCACCAACCTGAGTCGTGTTACTGTTAGGGGTGAGAAAGGCAGCTCCCTGAGGGGTGGCACCTTTCTCTAGAGGGGACATTCCAAGGCACTGTACCACATGCCCAGTGCTGCAAATGCAATACAGCAAATCCTTCTTTTACACCAAAGAGCTAAGCCAAGAATACACTTCAATAGCACATTCAAGGGCAAGAGAAGGCATCTCAGCCAGGCCTCTGAAGTGCACTATCGAAGACATTCAAGTACATCATTTAATGCCTTAAGTTAGAACAAAAATTCCTATTTTCAATGAATAAAAAATTGCTAAAAAGAACACTAAGAAAATTTGGGATCCGTTTGTAAAATAAGAGAAATAAAACTAAATAGAAGCCATTCAGTGGCAGAACTCTCATGATGCTGACTAGAAAAAGCTTCTTGTTTATCTACAGCTTCACAATACTAGTCTGTATGTGACTACTTTTATCTTCCCTTAAGGCATAGTAAGGAACAAAGAGAGATGTTCAGTCAGTGTGCCAATGTACCAATTTGACTTTCAAGGTTTTGGTAAACTGAGTGAGTGGGATGCTTGAGAGGTGCCAACCCCTCTCTAACTATATGTATCTAGATCTATACTTTTATATGTTTTGTTTTTCATCAGACATCAATAAAAGAAACTGGGAACAGGAGAACATCCAGGAGTACCAGGACTCCCCAGTTCAACCAGCATTATCCCATGTTACATGGGGAATCTGTGAAACTGAAAGTGATTTTATATATGGAGAAGTGGAGAATCGATTAGATTTACTTCAAGAACAACTCAACAGGTAAAAATCAAGAGAAAAAATCCTGTGTGTGAAAGAGTACATAATGCAACTGATGGTAGTGATGCTACAGGAGGAATGAGCTTGGGCAGGAAGTTTCCAAAAGCATTCAGATCTTCAGAAGCTAAAAAATACAAAAATGTGCCTAATGGAAATATCACTTTTTCGTCTGTATGTATTATGAGGAGCCTATATATCACCTAAGTTAGGCTTTCCAGATTCCAGGAAAAAACAGTTCTGGGAAATCTGGGTACACAGTTTTTAATATGTTGCCAGAATATTCAGGTCTTTTACCTCTAGGTGTGCACATTATCTACTCCAAATAGATTGCAGTAGAGCCTTTTCCTCAGCTGGCTGTTTTAGACCATCTTTTTAAACAAGAAGTTGTACTGAGGCACCTCAAATTGTTAAAATTGAATCAAGAGTGCTGCTCCCAGATCATAGAACCATCAAACAGTTTGGGTTGGAAGGGACATTAAAGATCATCTAGTTCCAACTCCCTGCCTTAGGCAGGGACACAAAACAGCAGTTTTCAGTATCTTCAAGATCTGAAGTACTTTTTCCTTCCTGGAGACTCATACTATACCAGCTGCCTGCTTTTTAAAATGTATTCCAGATGAATTCCCTTTTTGATGCATTAACTTTTTTTGCAACTCTATAATAAGTAAGACATGGGAGTATGCAAAGGCACAATACCTATACCTATTACAGCAGAAAAATGATGCTTTCTTTATCAGAGTCCAGTATCACCTTTGCTTAATACTGATACATTACTCTTTACTGGCAGCTAAACAGCATAGCTTAAAGCATCTCTAGAATATGGTTAAACAATTTTGATCCATCCTGCACTGTAATTTACCATGTAACTTCACTTAATTTTAAATTGCCCTATGCTCAGGACCATGGGGTTTTTTCATTATTTTCACTCTGTAATTCCATTACTTTCAATATTTTTCCATGACAAATACTATGACACGCACTCAGTCCTAATTATACTTTATCAGCTATATGCTGGCATTCTGTGCTGTATATTTTAGCAATCAGTTTAAAGCCAGGTTAAGTGAATATTGATTCCTCATCCACCAGAAACCAATCAAACAACAGTATTTTTCATTTCTGAATATGACACAATGCATTAAAAAGACATTTTCAACACTGAACCCTAAACTGTTGTAATTTCTAATTATAGTAAAGTCAAGTAGTCTAAGTAACTTGTAAATACACGTAACTAAATGTCTGCAGGATCCTCATCAACAGTATGTAGTCTTTTGGTCACATTTCCTTTCTTGAAACCTTAAGCATTCAAAACTGAAGTTATACCTCTAAGTTACTTATAGTTTTATCATGCAAGTATTTTCTTCTGTGAGAGAATATAATTGTTGTTGATAAACTAAAAACTGAATTTATATGTTTTTTATTAAATCACTTGATTCTTTAACTCTTCTCATGTTTCTAAAGCTTTCAACGCTTTTGAGATTTGGGGCCTTTTTGGGTTTTCTATGAATATTACAGACAATATCCTTTCCTGCCTTTGTCAGATCTGACCTGCTTAAAAAGCATGGTCACTTCTCCCTGAATTTTTCCATAAGTTAGAGGCTTGGCATAATACTCAATTATTAAATAGACACAGAGGGCTGGAAAGCCACTGTACAAGTAATATGTCCCTAGAGCTATCTCTGTTTCTCTTCTTTAAGCAATTGGAATTTCCTGGAGACTATGGGCCAAGCATTTAAGGTTCTCCTGTTTGTTTGGGTAAGATGGATCTGTTTTAAATTGTGGAGAATGGAAAATGAACCTTTATGTGCCATGATGAATAAACACTACCAGAGACACTTTTTCATTTGAAGTACAAGGAAACTTTCAAGTACTAACAAAGTAAGAGGGGAGCAATTTAAGAGTTATAAAAGTCAAAAATAATCTTGAATGCACATCCTTCAATGCTACCTTTTATTCACTGAGGTGTTAAGGCCCAGGTTGAGCAGATAGAAGTTCTCTGGATGGTGGCATGCTGCTGTTCCTACAGCATTTCCTCCTGTGGTGTCAGCACCATGCTTGTGTGAGAACGGCACATTTGCAAAGAACCCAAAGGAGCTGACCAAGAGGACAAGTAGGGCACGTCTGACTCTAGCAGAAGTCTGTGTTTGGGCCTTTTTTTCCTGAGAGCTGAAGTCACAAAACCAGCTTCTCCTGATAAAGGAAGAAACAGCATCCCAAATACACTTCAAGCATACCTTTTGGATTAATTTCACAGATGCTTTTATAAGTAAATTATACAGGCAATGGGCAAACTCCAACAGGATAAAAATTAACATCAGTGCAGGACATGTTAAAAGCAAAAAATCTGACAGCACGGGATCAATTCTGCTACTGTAGGGAGCCCAAGTAGTAACATTCACAAGATTAAAGGCTGCTGACAGAGATTTGTTTACTCTGCCAGTAGCTCAGTTGCTGTACAGAAGGCTGTATTATCTGCATGGCCATCTGTCAGCATGTGCTGTAGCCTTCCAGCAGCTGGGAAGGTACAATAGGCATTACCTTTTCCTGAGTTTGTCACAAATTTTGGCAAGACCATTTAAAAATCATTTCAGTGCTATAGAATTGTAAGCATGAACAATATAATCAACTCAAGTACTTCACAAGTCATATACAAATTTATGAAAAGGCAAAAAAAAAATTAAAGGTACAAAATTTGAACTTCAGAAATGCTGACATTAATTCTGAGGCCTGCATAAGTTTGAATAAATTTTCACAGTAATGAGAATTGGGCAGTTGGATTTTTAATGGTTTTGGAAGCATCTTTCTTTTTCTAACTGTGGAAAACCACAAATGTGGTTTCTGCTTAGTTCAGTGCATTGTATCAGCATGTCAGAATTCATTGTCAGATACATCAAAATAATGTCCCATGCCCAGCCAGCATAAATCATTTTAGTTACATTGAAGAGAATACATTTATTCCGGTTATTTTCAATCAGATACCTAGTCCCCTGCATTGCTTCTTGTTGCAAACCTAAGGCACAGTGATGAGCTAATTCTTAGTGCAGCAAAAACCAGAGAAAAGCTCGCAGGTATGTTCTGCAAGGGAAAGAGACACAGAAGCTTTGGAAGGGATCCGTGCTCCCTCTGCTGTTCCTTCCTATTTAAGACATGGTCATGCCACAACAGGCAATGGTTTTACTGGTGAGCTGCAGGTCCCAGTTGAACACCCGTGCAATCCATGTAAAATACACATGTTCCTGGCCATGAGGTAACTGATTTGGTGTTCCTTCTCTAGGCTTGAATCCCAAATGACTGCTGATATCCAAACCATCCTGCAGCTTCTGCAAAGGCAGTCAGCGCTCATTCCACCCGCCTACAGCATGGTGACAGCAAGTGCAGAGTATCAAGAGCCAGCAGTCCGCGTCATACAAAAGCTTCAGCCTGCAGCATCAATTAAAACAGACAGAAGCTTCAGTCCTTCATCTCAGGTAAGTACATGCCCAATAGCATCAAAAGAGGTTTCCTAGTCTTTTTATCTTATGAGGAAAAAATGCATACCAATCTAGTGCTGGTTCACTAGTTTAAGGAATATGAAATTAGAATTCTGATCTAGCATCTCCATAGAGGGCTTAGACACCACAGTTTCAGAGGCCACACTTTCTATGAGGGTTCTAGAGATTCATACAATGATCTTATAAATTTACTTTATTGTCATTTTTTTCACAAAAGTTAGCAGAAAAGGAATCCAAGTGGTTAGAATGCTCAGAATTGTGCAATTCTGGAGTCATGATCTAAAACAGAACTTCATATTCATGAAGAATGTTGAGATCCATACTCTTAGACTGGGACTTGAGAGAATCAGTGCTTTAGAAAGGGCTCTTTTTACGTGTATCTTGATGTCATATTAGCAAGTCTGAGGGGAGGAAAAGACATCCAGACTTCTACAATTAATCAGCAGAATTGCATTCAATTACATTAAACCAGATGCCAAAAAATGTAAAAAATATTTCAGAACACTGTTTAATTTTCAAAAATGATTTTCCATCAACCATCTGAATGTGTTTATTTTGAACAGAACAAGGGCCTGGAAGGGATGGTAATTACTACCATCTTGTTTCTTCTCTTCCCTTACAGTGTCCTGAAATTTCAGATGTTGAAAAATCGAAACTTAAATCCAAAGAATCCTTCTCAAGTGGAGTGCATCTGAACACAGCCTCAGAAGACAACCTGGCTTCTTTTTTAGACCAAGAACGTGACCAGTCTTTAGAGCGTCCCCCACAGCCTTGTAAAACTTGTCTCCCGCCAATCAGGCACCCCTCCTTGCCAGAATCTTCACTAAGCACTGTAGGAATCTTGAGTCTTCATAGGCATGTTTCTGATCCTGGTCTTCCTGGGAAATAGTACTTTTATACTATTACTTCACATAAAAATGTAAGTGCTTTTAATGGCTGTTTCTCCTTTTTTTTTTTTTTTTTTTTTTTTTTGTATTTAAATCCTCTATACTTGACTCAGGGGCTACAAGGAATATACCATTATATGCAAAAGTACTGTATATTTTCCTAAATCTGAAGCTTGTACGGTAAAGTTGAGCAGTTCTGATGTAAATATATATATATACACACACACTAACTGTATGTTCCAAATGTAAAACTGCCAGCATTCTCAAGGCACCTTATATTTTTATTTTTTTTAAATAACATGCATGTTCTGAGATTACAGTTTACGTTGCATGGAGATTACAATTTACTGCTGTCATGGAAATAGTATTTTATTGTGGATATGTCTTCAGAGCAAATATGAGACCAATAATAATAATTCACATAGAAAAACTCCTACCTGACCAAGCTAAAATTCAAGAAAAATGCTCTTCTAGCTCACTTTTGAAAATTGATTTATCTTTCTTGTAGTGAGCTTTTTCTAATAAATCACAATGAGTCTGAATCTAAAGAAAGAATAAGGTAACCAAATCTGGGCTTGAAACAATTAGGACAGAGAAAATAGCCTCCTTCTAAACTAGTTGAAGTAGGGCAGTATTTTACCAGAGAGGAAAACTGCCATATGGTGGAAAGTATCACCGTAGGTCACATCCACAAAACTGCATTAAATTGAATCATTTGTTTCCACCACATAGTGGTTTTTGGGTTTTGTATTGTTATTTTTTTTAATTGCATCATAGAATTCAGCTGTGATGAGCAGACAGGTACTCTTCATCTGTCACAAAAACATAATCAAATGCAATAAACCTAATTTCTATGTAATGCAGAAGACTGTGTTCCTTTTGTTCAATACAAATTATTACCAATCTGCTTTAATTTAAAAATATTTTACACATTTTTGTTTTATAATTATTGGGGTGGCTGTTTGCAGTTACCTCTTTGTACTGACCAGCCCCTGTACAATGCTCACACACACACACCCCGCACGCCCTCCTGGACGTGTGCATGTGTGTATTTTATAGATGTACATAGGTGTGTATGTATGTGTATGTGTATATATATTTATATACACACATACACACAGGCGTGTGTATATACCTACACTTACATGTAGGACTATAGATATAGAGCTATATATATATATATGTATATATGTAAAGTCACTTTCAGGAAAAATTGTAAACTTTCTTATTACAAAATGAGTAAGCTTAGCTTGTGTCCAAAGCTACATTAGAATAAAATGATCTAAGGTCTGTAGGCTTTAAATACAGTATGTACTGTATGTGCATATTGCTTTGTGAATACTTAGATTTAATTTTATTAAAATATTATTCTGCTTCAAATGTTGTGTTTATTTTAGAAGGAAATTACCTTTTTATTATTGCTTTTGAATATTTTTAAATGTTCATATGATTTTCTAATCTTCTAGCTCTAATGTGAAATTCTTCTAGGATGAGAACTGGTTACAGAGAAGCATGTAATGAAGTTAGAGGGGAAGCACTTAAATTTTACCTAAAATCAAGCTAAACTCTCCGTCCTAAATCAGTGCTACATAGAGGTGCAATAGTGGCTGTCCCTCACATAGACACATTCCTTCTCTGTTGGGTTCAGAATGAAACATGACATTTCAGTCATACACAGCTAATAGATAAACACAAGGTGGGTGTGTCTTTCCTCATTTAAAATTAGTGTGAGTGTTGAGCTACTGAGCATGGCTCTGCTTTACCTTTGCTTTTAAGGATACCAAAATTAATTAAGCCAATACCTTTGTCACAGAAAAGATAAATCAACCCTTCCCACACAAGATCAATGTTTCTACTGCCTCATGGTACCGCTGATAGCGGAAAGGTCCAAAAGCTACAACAGGCTGACTGCCCTTGTACCACGATGACAGGAGGGCTGCACTGCTCAGTGCCTTGCAGGATCAGATCCGAGTGTCAGGAAAATTAATCCACAAACACCAGAGTTTATGTCCGAAAAGGAGACAGAGGAGTCCTGCAACTTCATTTGAATAAAGGGAGGGAGAGAGTCCACTAGGGCACACACTGCGGGGTTTTCTCTCTCGAGGTCTCGGAGGGCACAGCCTCCTTTTATCCTGAACTCCCGGCCGCAGGTTGCCCTCTTCCTTTCCCCGCTGGCTGAGGTACTAGGAAGGCACAGCCTTCCCCCACTGCCTACCACATATCCCTCCTCGAACCTGTCATTTTACCCCAAAGTTCAGAAGTTCAGGCTTGTGCAGACCCTTGCCTATTTCAGGAGCCAAGCTGTCCGGGCCCGGTAACAAACCTGCTGCTTGAAGTTGGTAGAGACATTAAGACCCATTTCAAAGACGTTTACACCCGTACCTTCACCCATCAAATTGTTTGTAAATACATTAGCACACATCTTTCCTCTCACTAGGGACTAGTCAGAATCCCTGCCTGCATATACTCCAGTGAAACGGGAGTGCTCAATAACAAATACCTTCTGGAGGGGTTTGTTGTTTTGGTTTTTTTAAACAGCAAGCGTTAACGACTTCTGCTCTATCTCAGCCTGGTAACTAACATGTCTGGTACACGAAACAAGTTAGCACATTTTCTAAAAAGGTATTTGTGGTTTGCTACATTCTAAAAAGACTGGTATAAATTAAAAATAAAATTAATGGGAAAAGTATAATGCATGAGCATTGCTTTACAAAAGGTCTTTTGTCTGATTTTATCACTTGGTATTTTTCATTACTGCAAAGAGACTGAACAGAACAGGTGACCTGGGGAAGGAGCATTGGGGAAGAGGAAGAGTGACAACTACTGCAGTCAGTCTAAGTGAAGGAAAACCTCCACTTCTTACTCCATTTTTTGGTCCCAAAGAGACTTTCTTCCTTCCCTTCTCCTTGTACCAAGAAGAAAAAATGGGTTTTGATAAATAAGGGAGAATTTATAAAGTCGTGGAGATTCTAGAGCTCCCTGCCTAGGAATGCAGAAACGAAAGTTTAGTCACAACACTTGAGCTGCCCCTTCCTTGCCCCAGACAGATCTGCCTTCTCAGGTAACTTCTTGTTAAGGTTCAACGAATTACATGAAGACCCACTGCTTCAAGATTTTTTCTTACAGAAACAGGTAAAAACCATTGGGTTTGGAAATGTGTTCATTTTCTAAGCAGCAAAATTTGCCCCTTTTATTTGCAGGTGATTTTGTTGGGGGTTTTTGTGGGGTTTTTATAAGGGGTGGGCCTCCCTGTAAGTCCAGTCTGGGTTTCACTTGATAGAAATGGGTCTGTGTTATCCAAATCAAACTGGGAGTAATGTTAAGGGTTGTAAACCTACACAGTTGTAACACATCCAAAAAAGATTTCAGAACTTTAGGAGGTACATTTTGGGTTTGCTTGAACTTAGGAACACTTAGCTATGTACATTAAAAACCTGTGGTTAAGAATGGATATTGATTATAAGCTGTAGATACAGAAAAGTCTCCTTGGAAAATCAGGAATAGCTAAAGTAGCTGAAGTGCAAAGCAGTGTGGACAATCACTTCAAATATGAGAGGTGAGGCTGTACAGACCAGCACAGCTCTTAATGAAGTTCATTGGCTCCTACCAGTTAGGGGTGTAGTTCAACATTTAAAGCAAAGGAGAGGTTGTGATGCTTTCTGATAGTCAATCTGTGCAGCAACCTGAAATATTTGGATGTGCACATTCATCTACAGGCACAGATCCACAGTAATACACACTAGTCATATTTCTTGACTGGCCAAGCTCTGCTGTTTCCTGGAAGATATGGCCAAATGCTCGTCCCTTTCTTTCCATGTTCCCATGCTGTTCACTTTGCAAATGCATTTTCTATTCTGCCACCTCACTGCTGGCTGTCCAAAGATGAACCTCTCTTCCCTATTGCTGCTGCTAATTGTGTCCTAGCAATTTTGTCTCTGGTGAGCACTCATCAAAGCTCCTGTCTCGTTCACCAGCATCATATGTAACATACCAAAAGCTGAAAAGCACTGCTTGGCATGGCCTCTGGCTGCGTGGTGATGTGGAGCAACTGGAGTCTTGCCCACTGATAAATTGTGTGTCCTCTCACTGGAGCTGCTGAGCTCTAAAATGCTGGACACAAATAGAATAGCAGGAGCCTGCCATACCAGCAGAAGGGATGATTCCTCCGTGCAGGTGTACTTAACACCACACCTGCAGATCAGCACCCCTGACCTTTCCATCCTCTCTGCTAAATATTCTTACACTGTGAACACGGTGTAAGAATGCACACTGCAGGGTGCAGTGCAGTGTGATGGTGGGCCGTGGGCTGCAGTTATGTGCGCTGATGTGCAGTGCAGTGTGCTGATGTGCGGTGCAGTGCAGTGCTTTGATGTGCTGTGCTGTGCAGTGCAGTGCTCTTCAGTGCTATGCTGTGCTGTGCTGTGCTGTGCTGTGCCGTGCTGTGCCGTGCTGTGCTGTGTGGTGCAGTGCGGTGCAATGCAATGCTGTGCGATGCAGTGCAGTGCAGTGCAGTGCAGTGCTGTGCTCTTCGGTGCAGTGCAGTGCAGTGCGGTGCAGTGCGGTGCCGTGCGATGCTGCTGCCTCCACGGCGGGGCCGCGTCCCGGTCTCCCCACTGGGCTCCGGCAGGGCAGGGAAGGGCAGTGTCGGGCCTGCCGCGGGGCCGGGCGGTGGCACTGCACAGCCTTCCTGACAGGCAAGGGGAAAGCCCAGTGCTCCTCCCCTGTCCTGCCAGCGCGACTGCTATGAACTCTGACACTCATTTTAATCACATCTGAAATGAACAAAGGTCTCAGAGATCAGTGCAAACGTCCAGGAGAGCGATAGAGTCAAGGTATTTGCATTATCCGTGGTCAGAGCAGGAGGTCAGTCATCATCTGTGCAACCTCACACTACCTGGAATAAACAAATAGCATTCTTTATCTCTGGAAGTCTCAAATATCCTTTTCATGTCTGCAAACTCTTTGAGCCAATAAAGGATTGTTTTGGGATTAATGTGCAGCCTGATTTACCACCACAGCACACACAACAAAGCAAACACACAAACAACCCATCTGCAGGCACTGAGTCCCGCAGGATCCCGAGACTGAGCAAGGAAGGCCTGTGTACCTTCCAGCTAAGGTGCTGGAGGCAGAAGAAAAAGTAATGGGGGAAAAGAAATTATGCTTTTTACAGAAATCTTTCAAGGGAAAACTGAACAAAGCAGAAATTAAAAAGTAATAATGATGTAAGAGTGAAACCGGAGATATGCAGAAAGAACAATGAAATGAAAGTAAAACCAAATTAAGTTCTGCAAAAGAAGCCTCCAGCTGAAGGAAGCTCCTCTGAGAGCAGACTGCTGCATCACATCTCAATGTGACAAGCAACTGAGGGTACAATTTGAGCTATAGATAATTTCAGGCTGGGAAAGGACCTCTGGAGGTAGCTGTTTAAAAGCGAGACCTTAAATCAAGGACACTGTCAAGCCAAGTGTTGAGTATTTCTATTGAGGAAATTTCTGCTGTTTCTCTAAGCAACACATTCCAACGTCTAATTGTTTCTGGAGTGGATAATATTTTCTTTTTACACCTGGACATACTTTCCTCTAAAGAAACCTTTGTCCTGTGTACCTCAGTGAAGAATCATTCAGCTTTTAGGAGCTGAAGAACTGTTGGTGTCTCAAAACAGATTCTTTCACCCAGTTTGCAAGAGGCTGATCTACACACAGAATCAAGGTATTTGATTTAATTACAGTTCTGCTTTGCACAGAAAGAGGTGCTTGGTGGCAAATTCACAAAGCCAGCACCATGACTATCAATATTTTTTTACATTTTAGCAGACAAAGGCATTAACACTCATTGGCTACAAGTTACATTGTTTTTCATATTAATTAGTATTCTTTCCTCTATTGGTTAAATGAATTCCCTCACTTTGCTGATTAGTCCACATGTCAAATCTTTCTCTTCTTCTGAGTCAGTGGTTTCCTGGATCAGTGGTTTCTGAATCAATGGTCACAATCTCCCCTTGCCAGAATTATCTTCTACCCAGTCAGAACCGATCTCAGCACAATTGCTGAACTGTCTTCATTTAGCTTCTTCCTTACCTTGGGAGTTCTGCCAAATGTCTTTCAGGCCCATAAATTCTATGTTCTTTGTGTCTGCTATCAGTGATACATCTTTATTCCCAAGCTTTGTTGGCCTACCCCTAGGTCTGAGATAATTGAAACATGCCAAGCCCTAGACCTTAACAAGGCAATTCTACCAACAAGTAATTTATCTAACACCCAGATTTCACTGTGGTTGGATGTCCCCTGACCCTTCTTTTCTCCAGGCTTTGTAAATGTAAACACGTGCCAGGCTCTCCAGTCCTGTTGGCCTCTGGACTCTCCAATTTTTCAGTCTCTTGAACGGTCCCAGACCAAAACTGAACACAGTAATCCAGCCACTCTCTGGTTATCATTTTGCCTTCCCTCAGAATCTCACCGAGGTTCCCCAAACCCCCATGATGGAAACCAAGGCTGCTCCTGGAGCTCAGTGACATGAACGATACGGGTGAAACTGGCGTGAGGGAGAGACCTCACTGCTGCCAGGGCGTGCCTGGGAGGCAGCCAGCGCCCAGACCTCACAGAGGGTGTGAGGAGCCCGGGAAGCTCTTGAGCTGGAAAGTGAAAGACGTTTCCTTCATGACTGGAGTTTTCAACTCTAAGGTTTCGTTACTGCTAAAGGTTTCGTTTTCCACACTGAGGACAGGCACTGAGCGGTGCCAGGCGCGGAGTCGCCGCCCTTTCCCGGCCAGCCGGGTTCCGGCCAGCCGGGCCCTCGCGCACCGCCCTGCCAAGGGAAAGCGAAAGCGGCGCCGGTGCTGGGCGGGCCGGGCGCGGAGGGGCCGCGCTGAGCCGCGCTGCTCGCCAGGGCCCAGGCGCGGCCCCGGCAGCCGCCATGGCCGAGGACGCCCGGGACGAGCGGTTCCTGTACATGATCTCGTGCTTCAGGCCGCGGCTGAAGCAGTTCATCCAGGTGCAGCCCGTGCTGGACCGGCTGCCGTCGCTGGGCGCCGAGGACAGGGACAGGGTGCGTGCGGCCGCCCTGCAGCGCGGCGCGGCGGCGGGCGCGGAGGAGCTGCTGCGCGCCGTGGAGCGGGGGCCCCGCGGCGCCGGCTGGATCCGCGAGTTCCTGCAGGCGCTGGAGCTCGGTGGCTGCAGCCTGGCCGTCTGCTACGCCAACCCCAGCCTGAGCCAGCTGCCCTCGCCGGCACAGGAGGCCGAGCACGACCTGTGCGTGCACCTGGTGCAGCTGCTGCACGGCACGCTGGTGGACAGGATGCGCGCCGGGCCGGTGGCCGAGAAGTGCCTGGAGATGGGAATCTTCCAGGACGAGGACGTGGATCGGGTGAGTCCGGGCGCAGGCGGTGCCACAGACACTGGCCAGCCCCAGGGGCTGTGGGGCAGGTAGGAAGCCATAACTACAAATGGCATTGTAAATGCAAAAATAAAAGGGGAGCTCGCAGACTTGGGGGGAAAGGGAGAATGGGTCCAGGTAAGCCAGTGAAGACTGTTGACAGTGAGCCAACAGGTGGGATGCCAGTTAGAGCCTGGCAAAGAAAAATGCCAGGAACAGAGCGTTGGACTAAGACAGTGTCTAAGAGGAAGAAATATGTCAGACTGTTCTTATCATTTTGCCACAGACCTTAGGCTCAGAAGATCATTCTCTTCTGGCCCTTGAACCAGATCAGGAAGTAGTAATAGTCTGTAAGTCCTAAAGAATACTTGAGTTAAAACAAAGCAAGGTTTTCTGTCCCCCTTTTTTGCTATAGGTTCACTAAGGACTATCACACTATGCAGTGAGTGGGCAGAAATACCAGTTGGACAAGAACAAGAAAGTGTTAACCTTTGATGAAAACATTGCCCAGTGTCTATTCCAGTTGGCTGAGGATGACTTGACTGGAATGTGAAACCTACCTGAAACTCAAAGACAATTTATATCATGAAACAGTAGTAGAACAAATGAAAATAATAATTGCCATAGCGGTAAGGGGAAAACTAGTAAACTTTTAAAAACAGGGTGGAACTAAATCACATTTGCACTCTGAGCCTTTGCACCCCCTTTGGAGATAGTTTTATGCTAAGTTAAATGACTGTAAGATACATAATTTTGTCTTGGGACCATCAGATAGCAGCAGTGACCAGATGCACCCTAATTAGTAGGGAGCCAAGCATGGCAACACAACAGGCAGATGCAGAGGCGTAGTTCTAGGAAGCTTCTGGCACCATTCCCTGGTCATGGGTCCTCATGTTCTCCTGGGTCACCTTTTTGCTGCTGGTATTTCCATCAAACCATTTAACACCCTTCACAATCCTGCCTGTTTAAGCTCCAGTGGAGTTTAGGCTTTCCTAATGCCTTCCACCTTGCACACACTTTCTTTTAGTCATGGATCTCAGTCAGGTGTTCCCACTGCTGTGCCTGCCCATTTCCTTGATATCAGAGTGGGTGATTCTTTAGTCTTGAGAAAATGGCCCTTGAGAGTGAGCACTTCTCTCAGGCTGCTTTGCTCTTGGGGTCCTGTTTTGTTCCTCATGTGATCACATGTCAAGTTCAGCTGTGGGACACTGTTCCATAGCTTCTTTGAGGGCAATAGCCAGTTTCTAGAGGCTTAGCTATTGTGTTTTTAAGTAGAAATTGAGATGATGAAGCCAGAGTTTAACAAGGGAAATGTTCCATTTTATGTAAAAGGTCATGTTACAGGTTAAGTCTGAGCTTTGGTAAACTGTGGGACACCATTTCTCCTTAACCAAGGTTACCTATTCCCTAAACCAGTCTGAACACCAATTATTATTACACAATACTAATAATTATTATATAATGGTTACTGTTGTAACCATTGTCTAGTACTACCAGTATCTCCAATTAAATTCCAGATCTCATAGGTTTTATATATCCTACCCAAAACCGTATGAGATGAACATGAGGTTGGACAAAATTGTAGTAATTCTCTTCTGATGAGTGGCAGATCCACTTTATATCTTTGTTTTTCAGTGTGTTTTGATGATGACAGGGAAATGCTTTTGCACCTATACCTATGAACTTCCTTGGACCGCTTCCTATCTGTGTGAGGGTTGTTTCTGGTTTTTATTTTTACCAGATCCAGACTGTTACAGACAATCATGGGAACAGAGATGGTGCAAGAGAGCTCCTGAGCAGAATAGTCCAGAAGAAAGATTGGTTCTCTCCTTTTTTGATTGCTCTCCGTGAAACCCAACATGAAGACCTTGCAGATGATTTAAGTGGAAATACAGGAGGTAATAAACTTATTTCACTGGTACTGATGTGTGAACTTTTAATATCTCTTTTTTCTTTCTTTCTTTCTTTCTTTCTTTCTTTTTTTTTTTTTTGTTTTTGTTTTTGTTTTGTTTTTGGTTTTGGTTTTGGTTTTGTTTTATTTTGTTTTTGTTTTGTTTTTGTTTTTTGTTTTTTGTTTTTTGTTTTTTTTTTTTTTGTTTTGTTTTGTTTATTTTGTTTTGTTACGTAAGAAGCAATGCAGAATTCCCACCATATTGTTTTATTGTGACACTGGGACTAATGCTTTTGATTGTCCAGGGATTTCAAAATCAAGTTATGTAACAGCTTAATTTACAGATTTTTAAATACTGAAGTCCTTATTAAGCAATATGAGGATTACAACAGTATCGATTTAGTTACAATTAAACTGAATCTATCCTTTAAAACCCATTGGTTTTCAGTGTAGTTTTTATAATCATTCATTCAAAAATACTCTGAGGATTAATTTAAACAAACAAAACAGACTTTACCTTAATTTCTTCTTCAATACAAATGTTTCCTTTACAGAACACTTTACAAATATTTTTGGCATTTTAAAGTGCTTTTCATAATTTAAGACATGCATAAGTCTCAAAACATGATAAAATTTACTAAAAATAATAAAATAAACCAGTATAGTGGCTATGCCTTTCCATTCCTATATAATGCTTATAATATTGTAAAGTGCTCCCCTGTATTCTTAAATATAAAAAAGCAGTCCCCCAAATAATTTATCCCCTATTTCTACTCTGCATATGTGTTACAAATTTTAGAGACTAAATTATTTTAACAGATTGCCCATTTAGCAGCTTCAGCCTGCTCACTTGAGGAGCTCTTCAGAACTGTCTCTGTGCTTTTAGTTGCTGCTTATGGGTCAGAGCATTAAGACTGAGGTAAGAGGGACATGAAGGTTTCTCTTCCAGCTTTGGACAGGAGTCAGAGGTGTTCTGCCAGACACAGACAGGCAGCTGTGGTATTTGAGGACGCAGTTCAAAGGTGGTTGGGTGTTGCAGTCTGCAGGACAAGACCAACCAAGTCAGAGCCTGAGAAGATCATTCTGAGTGAAGCTCGGATGCTGGGAATAGCTCAGCAGCTGTTGTGATCCTGATTTTCATTCTGTGTTGCAGCTGTGTGAGGCTTAAATTCTCATCTTCACTACTTTGCCATCAGTAAGGTAAACAAAGTAACAAATGTGCAAATTGTTAATATTATTTTCATATTTTTGTTTCCAATTCTTTTCACATTTTGCATTTCTGAATTTTCAGTACAGTGCAGACCATGTAGGGTAAAACTGAAGTTTAATTCAGTTGTTTGATGGACTACTGAATGAATGCATTTATTCCACAATTTCTTTGTAATCTTGGGCAATGCAGGCCCCAAACAAACTGTGCAGACTAATGCATAAATCATGAATGGTGTTGCTCTTACAAGAGGATAAGTAATTTTCCTTGTATACGGCCGTGTATGTGTGTAGATACGTGAGGTGTGTGTCTGCAGGAGCATGCCCTGACAGAAGGTCATAGAGAGGAAACAGCTTCATTGGGTACTGTGGATGAAGAACACTGCTGCTACATTTTATCACTGCAGCTTGACCTCCTGTGGTTTGTTACAGTAAAATAAGTTATTAGCAAACACCAACGCACAGAAATTGAGAACTTCGTAAAAATAAATCTATTAACTTCTTTAATTTAGTTTAGTTTCTAGCTGTAAATTAGTAAATTCTTAATAAATATTTATATAAAGGTCAAAATTCCAAACTATAATGTTTGAGTCAAGACCAAGACCGTATGTTAATCTGTTATGTGCATGAAGAATACAGGTTAGTTCTGTGTTTTAGGGCTCCTTACTAAAATAAATGAAATGTTTTATAGAGCTGCCTTAGAATTTCTCTTTCTTTTCTGGGAACAGAGAATAAAGAAAATGGGATGGAGCAGACTACAAATGAAGAGACGGGAGTTACAAGCCAGCCTGGATACGTCATAGAGGAGAATTTGAAACAGAAGGAAAATGTGGATGACAGTTCCAGCAGTGAGAACAGTGTGTTGGAAACATCCATAGAGAAGAACTCTGTGGTGTCAGGTTTGTCCACTAACTGGTATTTTGATCTGGTAACCTATGTGAATGAGTAGTTTTCCAATATCTTTAATATTTTTGATTAAAATATTATTAGATTAATATTTTATGTCAGACTCACCCATAGTAGGCTTATACTATTCAATGACAACATTAGGTTAATGTTGACAACTCCATACAGTGTTGACAAATTTTAAGATAAGAGGAATGGTTTTATACCACTAAAACTGCAGCTGTATTAAGTACTTCTTTCTAGAAGGCTGGAAATTCTATATTGAAAAGCATTTTTTGTTTGGAAAAATCCTTTAGTGCTGTCCAAAAAGTAATTTTTCTGTTTTATTTTAAGGGGTTTTTTTACTTACAGAATATCAAACAACCTTTCTCATGTAACATACGTACTCAGAAGTACATTTTTAGTAAAAATGTTTAGAAATGGTTGTGTTCATATAGATCCACTCTTTAAAACATGCCTTGGGAGTTGATTATGAGCCATAAGCAACAACAGCGCCCAAACACAGCTGGGAACCAGTGACTCAAACAGGCACTGCATGGTTCAGGAACCACGTGTGCTCCACATTCCAATGGAGCTCCAGCAATAGTTACAGCTAAGGTGAATCCTGCCCGAAATTATACTGGTGGGTTTACTCAGCCAAAGGAGTAACACAGCTAAAGCTGCTCTCTTTTTATCAAACAGGATTTTTTTTTAAATGGCTCTGAAAAACTGCAGCCTTTAAATGTGCAGCAGTAGTAGCCTATTTCTCATTTAGCCTGATATTAACAGGATATCACAATGCTTTGTAGTAAGTAGTGATTTATTAACTACAGCAAAATTATTAACTTGCTTTTCCTGGGTTAGAACATAATTTGGCAGTATAAAGAAGAGATGTCAAATATTTAATGATAATTCAAAATAATCAGACTGGATTATTCTTTCTGGACAAAGCTAATGCTCTTACTGGACCTACTAAGGGTACGTGTTCATTGCTGTTAGCCTGATCTTCTACTTGCCTCTTGTTGCATTGAGGATTCCAGAAAAATAGATCTATCAGTTATTAACCAGTGTGCCACAAGCTAATTGTGGCTAAAAAGCTGTGGTTTCAGCACAGAGCTGAAATTAGTGGAGTGGGTATTGGCGGTGTGGGCAGCAGAGCAGATCTGTGCAGTGAAGTGGCTGAGGGGATTCTCTGGTACCTGGGTTCTGTCAGTTTGGTTCAGAGTGACTCCAGTCTCGTGTGGACTGTGTGCCTGAGAGTAGTTAGAACAGGTCTCACAGGTGACAGTTCATTTCTTCTGATCTAAACCAGCTCTGTGATATGAACCTAAGTAGTGTAAGTGAGGACAATTGACAGATTCACTGTAAACACAGAGTTCTGAGATGACCCAAAGCAGCAGTGTAGATGCAGGGTAACAAGGGCTGCCAGGACACAGTGCTGCTTGGAGATTTCTGCAGAGCAACTGCCTCACATTCAGCCATCCTCAAGGGCAGTAGCCTTTGATACCAATGCACTTGTACATTCCCACTTAACAGCACTCGGGTCTGTTTTCATTTCCTATTTCCATCCTTTCTCATGATTTCACAAGACACTAATTTTAGACCAGGCAGATTAAAATATAGCGGAACCCAGATTGTACTTCCAAGTGAGCTGGGAACCCACCTAGTTTGTAATTTGATGCTGTCAAGTGTTGTCAGTTTCTGCAGTACTCTCCCACCATTCCTTCATGTCTTGAGAAGGACATACTTCAAGAAGAAAAAAGCTTTTCAAGTCACTTGAAATTGCTGCCATTGGCATTGTATCCGAAGTCTCCTCTGACCCTTTTATTAGGTCGATAGAGACAGTCAGAAGGCAGGAGAGCAGTAAGTAAAAGCAGTAAGTAAAAATCCCACTGCTGAAGTAGAAATAGATCATTGCAAGTAAATTCGAAAGGTCAACACTTGGATTAAGTTGCTCCAGTTACCTATATAAACAACAATTTAAATAATTGCAGCTCTCTTTTTCAAGGCTTGCTTTTCATTCCATTCCATAGTCTACCTCCATTCCATTCCATTGTCTCTCTACTTATTTAGTACTCAGTGTAAAGTGACTCCAAATCTTCCTGTGAAATATTCGGCATTACAATGGGCAAACAGGACTGTAAGGGAAGACTAGCAAAAGTGGTAAAAACTGTTGTTAGCATGATAACTCTTTTATCTTCATTGTTTTGGAAATATTTACTGATTTGGATTTTTAAAAAATTATTTTCTTTTAAAATAATTCAAGTAAGCTGCCACAATTGAAAAAGAAAATTATTCCATTCATTTGGAAGATGAGTATTTTGCATTTCACTTCACCATTTATGTTTTCTGTTGAGAGATTGATGTGTGATGCATGCTGCACGTTGTAATTCAGATAATTGTGTACAAAACACTTTATGGATTCATATTCTCATGACTTTTAGAAGGTCATTTTAGATGGGAGACCATAGGGAAGTGATACACAGTATTTTAATTTTGTCCTCCCTTTCCTATTTTATGTGGATTCCTAGAAAGTGAAAGCAAAAGATAGCAGTGTCATCTTCATAGCTGGGAGTTCCCACTAGTGCTACTGATTAGTTTGTCACAGGTCTTTGAACATGGCTTGTAACTGGTGAGGTTTTCTTCTTTTTTGTGCCTTTCTGTTGATTGCATTCATTTTTTAGAAGAACTACTAATACCTGACTCCTAGTGGTAGCTAAGATAGCTTCACAACTTTACTGAATACAGGCTAGGTTTAGTTTCCATCTCACTCACCAAGACTTTACAGTGTGTATTTCAGGCATTCCTTTCTAGGACACTGTAACTTCCATTCAGTACTAAATTCTCATTCACAGAATCTATTTTGCTTTATGAATAATTTTTTGGGGACAATTAGTTGCGAAAAATACATATATGGACCACAGTAGGATATTCACTGGAAAGAATTCGATGAGAACACAAGTTCACTAGCTAGTTAGGAAAAACATTGGTCAGCACTGTTATTCTGGCTGCCTCCATCTGCACACCGTGGGCTCGGCTGCAGAGTGCTGTGGGGAGGCTGATGCTCAGGGTGATGCTCTTGGCAGCAGATTCTCCCGGAGGAACCGGGGATCTCAGGCTCTGAGTTTTGGACAATCCAGCTTTGTGAGTGGTGCTGGCGGCCCAAGGTGAGCGCTGTAAGGCGTGCGTGGCCCAGCAGAGGGCGAGCGGAGCCCAGGGATCTCCGCGGGGAGCGGGGAGCGGGAACCTCCGCGGGGCTCGGGAACCTCCGCGGGGAGCGGGAACCTCCGCGGGGAGAGGGGCACGGGAACCTCCGCGGGGAGAGGGGCACGGGAACCTCCGCGGGGAGCGGGACACGGGAACCTCCGCGGGGAGCGGGAACCTCCGCGGGGAGCGGGACACGGGAACCTCCGCGGGGAGAGGGGCCCGGGAACCTCCGCGGGGAGCGGGGCCCAGGAACCTCCGCGGGGAGCGGGACACGGGAACCTCCGCGGGGCACGGGAACCTCCGCGGGGAGCGGGAACCTCCGCGGGGAGCGGGAACCTCCGCGGGGAGCGGGACACGGGAACCTCCGCGGGGAGCGGGAACCTCCGCGGGGCACGGGAACCTCCGCGGGGAGCGGGAACCTCCGCGGGGAGCGGGACACGGGAACCTCCGCGGGGAGCGGGACACGGGAACCTCCGCGGGGCCCGGGAACCTCCGCGGGGAGCGGGACACGGGAACCTCCGCGGGGAGAGGGGCACGGGAACCTCCGCGGGGAGCGGGAACCTCCGCGGGGAGCGGGAACCTCCGCGGGGAGCGGGGCCCGGGAACCTCCGCGGGGAGAGGGGCACGGGAACCTCCGCGGGGAGAGGGGCACGGGAACCTCCGCGGGGAGCGGGGATCTCCGCGGGGAGCGGGACACGGGAACCTCCGCGGGGAGCGGGAACCTCCGTGGGGAGCGAGGCTCGGGGATTTGCCTGGCGGCGGCAGCATCAGCCGCTCCCGGCCCCTCGCAGGATCGGGGCCGCCGCTTCTGCTCCGCGCCGTTCAGTAACTCATCGCTGCTTGTATTTACTCGGGAAATACGCTTTTCTGCGCTTTTCATGTTACACGAAGAAACTTTAAAAAAAAAAAAAAAATCAGCTGTAGCTCTCATGGCTTGCAGAGAGTGAAAGAGAATGTTCAGTTTGCAACTTGTTTTGTTTTTTTTGTTTTTCACCTTTCTGGAAAGGTACAGTAAAATAGGACTAAATGGGATTATGCTGATGATCATGTCTGGAACCCCTGCTTTTAAGCAATAAATCATGACCCATAGTGCCTGACCTCTGCCATGCTTTGGATATTAATCTTCCACTCCATATTTTCTTCCATAAGAAAATTAATTATATTGTTCATTCTTTTATCTTTACCGAAAATAGAGAAAATTAGATCTCAGCCATCCCCACCTGACATTCATCTAACCAACTTTAACAACTTAAGGGGAGAGCAAACAATATGCATTTGCCATTAATATTTGTACAGCAAATACATTATGCTACATTTCTTTGTGTTTTTCATTTAGACTCAGATGTCTCCATAGGAGATGGAAGTGTCAGTAACTTGAATGACAACCTGGGACAGAGCTGCACCACCAGCGATTCAGGTACATTTCGCTTCTGTTTTTATTAAGTAATTGCAAAGTAAGCTCTGGGGAAGTACTCTGTGAGTGGGCTAAAACAAAAAAAACAAAGCAGAGGGCTTTCTTTCACTGTAAACTCTAGTTCACTATGTTTAGATGCCAGACTTACTTTGTTGGAAAACAGATGTCATTTTTAATGGTCTGGACCTAAGTCCTATGCCCAAAACAGTCGATTTACGGAGATATCTGAACAGGTCTCTAGACATCATCATTGTGCTGGTCATAAACTGGTCAGTGAAGCAGAATGATGAAATCACATAGGCTGAAGGGACTAGAAGTCATCCAGTGCAGTCACCTGGACAGATATTCATATTGCTGCCACACAGGCGTGTTTCTTTTGCTCTCAGAGAGGAGCTAGATTGTGCCTGGCTCCCACATAGGGTGAGAGGGAATAGGAATGCTTTAGAGGCAGGGAAAGGTGAGCAGAAGCATCTCCTGGGTACCTGCAGAACAATAATGAAGGTCCACTTTGGACCCAAGTACTTTAGTAGCCTTATTAGCAAAAGCAACCTAAGCAGTGGGGGTTGTTATCTGAAAATCTTTGTGAATCTCACATTTAAAGACATGTGCAGGTTCTAAATACAGCTTTAAACTAGATATTGGACTGTGTTTAAATAATACTTAGCAGACAGGTATTATCTTGCTGTGTATGAAGTCTGACCCAAACTAAACAATGCTGTTGTAAATGGCATCCCAGTATTTCGTTGGTTTGCTGTTGTTGTTTTGGTTTGGGGTTTTTTTTGATTTTTTTCAAACCTCAGGCAAAGCAAATTGGGAGCTGTCCACCATGGTGATCAGCCTGTTTACCTATACAGAATTCAACAACTACTTTTTGAAATCTAGCCTTTATAAAATTTGTGCTGGGATTATGTTTTTTACAAGGGCTAGAAAAAAATCTGAACACCTTTTAAGCCAGCTGGGCCTAATAAACCTAGTCTTCCATCAGTAAGGTCACTGTAAATATTATATATCCTTTACCTTTAAAGTGTTTATTACAAATACTTTTTAAATAGTTTCAAGCTTTTTAAATATTAAAATCCACATATTTTGTAACTACACAAAAAAATCAAGATAACTCAGATCTAAATTGCTACACTATAGCTAAGATTTTAGTCTGTGTGTTGCTAACTCCGAAGAATTTACTTTGCACTTCTTTATCAACTGAGGGCACTCATCAGTCACATTGTATTTTTTGACTCTCTCTGTCCCATGAAATGTCTGGGCATGGGGACTTCTCTGTTCTGTGGACAGGCAGGCACACTGTATCAGCTGGTCAGGCTGAGCAGGCTCCTGGCTTTTGGCAAGTATGTTAGTATGGCCACATCCTTAAAGATTCCACTCTCAGTAAGCAAACTGGGCATTTGCTGTGTCAAGGCATTTCCAGTAATCCAGGAAAAAAACGCTTTGGTTTTGTGAAGAATGGAGAATTTTCAGATTTTTTTCAGTGTTTACTTGCTGTATGTTCTGTAACATGTGGCTTTTAAAAACAACTAGTTAAAAAGTTTTTAAAAACATCCGTGCTTTTTAATCATGCCTAGTAAACTCAGTGAGAGCAATAATGAGAAAAACAATGCTAAGAAAATGCAGATGCACTATTAATGGATTTTATAATGGGAAAGTAAGGCTGTTGTATTAACAAAGATGTTTGGATGGTGTCATTAGACACTGACATGATTAGAATTTTAATGCAAAGAATCATGTGGATTCAGCTGCATTTTTATGTGCAAGACTCATTTCACATTTTATAAAATTGTGTAGTTGGGACAATAGAACATTTATCATGTTTCTTTTAAGCCAGAACAGCAATTCACACGAGCCTTGTGTGAAGGCAGACTAATGTTATACTGTGTATAATGAAAAATCTTTGATTGTCTCATTCTTTAATCTGTGAAAAGATTCCTGTATTAGCCTTTATCTAAACAAGGGCTGAAGAAGGTAGGAGAGAGCTAAGTTAAATATTTTTTAAGCCTGGACTGTTAATTGAGGATGTCAAGGAACTGAAATTCAACCAAACAGATGGGTGATAAAGTGCTAGTTTCAATATGATAGATCTATTGAATTTAGCCAGCCAGAAAGCAAACAACATTCTTCCTCCAAAAGAGAGTACTAGAAGTCAGATAAGTAACAGCAAGTACTCTCTGGTGCAAATGTCCCTGTGTCCAGGTAGCACTGCACTCACACTAAAAGGCAAAACAAGCAAAAAACACTTTAGAATGGCATTCAGATGTTTCCATCAGCAGTGTTTTATCAAGCTTCATTACTTTTTGTTAGTTTAATTTTATTTAATGGAATCAGAAATACTAGAAAAATATACTTACTTTGTGTGTAATGTATCAGTGATAATAAAATCCTCATGATTCTTCATTCAATGGTATCATCAGGAAACAAAACTAATGTTTTTCTCCCCTCATTTTTAGTCTTAGAATGAATGTAGAATGAATTTGTGCATTTTCTTCACTGAGGGAAGTTAATGACTGAAGAGTGATCGAAACTTATTTGTAGGAAAAAACCTCATGAAAACTCAATTGAAATAAATCCTTCAGATATCAATTTGTATATAAGTTGTGACTCTAAATATATGTAAACTCAAGAGACTTGATATGCTTTTCTTACTGCTCAAAATAATTCAACAGTATTTTTTTTTCACTTTTATATTTAGAACATTGTTTCTTCTGTGAGCTGTAGATCTAAACTGTGCTATTGAATTTTCAATAAGAGATGGAAGGCTTTGGCCCTAGGTGGCAAATGTATAGGGCTTTTTAATGAGCATCCAATTGCATTATGTATGAGTCAGGCTAAGAAGCAATGTAATCTACCATGAGTAGGTGTGATACATTCTGCAGTTTAGCTCCATCTTGTATGGGCAATTGAATTTTCTTATCTATTTGGTCTTTATAACTCTCTTGACCATTTTTAAGTGTTCCATACTTTTTTTCCATTTTTCATTCTCTGGGAAGTATTTAAAAAAGTAGCTCCCTTGTAACCAAATAAATTTCAGTATGGATGAAGTAAAACATCACAGAAGCTTGGTTAGGTTATAAATTCTGCAGCTCCAAACACAGCCTTTGTTGGTCCAAGTGCTACTGAACTGTATAATTTGAATTTATACCTAATAGAAGTCATTTCAACATAGATGGGTAAGGCTCAGGTGCTTTTTTCCATCTGCCTCACCCATTTATGTGGTGACTTGATGGAAGCAGTTCTGATCCAGAGTTGCACACGTCCTCAGAGTGACATTGTCTATGCTAGTATGCTGTTTCTCTTTATTCACAACATGCTTCTGATAATAAATTATTATTTTTCCCTTTGACATTTTTTCACTCCTCTGATACATGCTCTGTGTCTCCTGTTTGAAACTTATATTTTGTTGTACCCTTAGATGAAGATGAAGTGGAGAGGAGAGCCTCACCTCAGCCAGATCTGACCCTGAGAGATTACCAGATGGAAGTGGCAAAGCCAGCACTGAATGGGGAGAATATTATAATATGTCTCCCTACGGGCAGTGGTAAAACAAGAGTGGCTGTTTACATTACCAAAGATCACTTGGATAAGAAGAGAAGAGCATCAGAGCCTGGAAAAGTCATAGTACTTGTTAATAAGGTAACTTGGTCCATTTTTTAAAGAACAGTATTTTTCAAACATCATGCCTTGTTAATACAGACATTGTAAAATGAATATAAACACAATTCTCAGCTTCTCCGGGTGTACTGTGTTTAAAGGCATAGTGATCTAGACTGTCATCTCCACTGCACCATCAGCCTGGTGCAAGCACAAATTATGTTGTGTACCCCACCCCAGTGCAAGTGCAAATTTAGATGTGCTGTATTAACCACATTATTGGAAAAGTACAATTTCATTTTGTAATGAATTTTAAAAAATAAAAATATTTTTCACATTCTGTGTTTCAGTTTGTTAGTGAAGGCAACCTAATGAGTCTTACAGTAAAGGAATGTTTTATCAGATTTTATGATAATTGCTGTAATTTTTGCAGTTAAATTTAGCACATATAAATTAATCTTCTATTGTAATATTGAAATATAGAAATGCGTTTAAGAGTTTTATTGAGGTTACAGACAATATCCTTATCCTCTTACAAGAATAAATGTGAAAGCACGTTATGAGCTCAGTTAAAGAGCCAGAGCATGCATGGTTTGTTCATTCTTTCAAAGGCTTGGTTAAGCCAAAGTTCTTGGAATAAAAAGGTTTCACAGGAGAAGCTGCAGGGAAGAAATTGGTTTGGGGATTTTTGCTGCTTAATTTTCTTTTGTTCCCCCTGACAACATTTGTGGCAAACAGGCACGTATTTTTAATCCCGTGTTTAACTGTTTTAAATTCTTTGGAAACTTTTGTTTAGGTTCCATTGGTAGAACAGCATTTACGAACAGAGTTCAGTCCATTCCTGAAGCGTTGGTATGAGGTTATTGGTTTAAGTGGTGATTCTCAGCTGAAAATCTCATTTCCTGAAGTTGTCAGAAGAAATGATGTCATCATCAGTACAGCACAGATCCTTGAGAATTCACTGTTAAATGCATCCAAGGAAGATGAAGAAGGTGTCCACTTATCAGGCAAGTTTTTTATTCTGAAATTTTTACAGAGGGCATAAAAGTATGTCTCTGTTCTGGAAAACTGCACAGTAAAAATGTGCCACATTTAGTAGGGTTTTTTTTTCAATTTACTTGTTTTATAAATGCAAGCTGTAGTCAAATCAGATCTTAATTAACAAGCATGAAAGCCAAAATTAGACTCTATAGTTTATTTGCACTAAATATTTGTTATGCTTCCTATTTTATCTAGCTCAAGCACAACTTTGTGCAAATGCAGTTGTACTGGTTCCACTTTCCAAGCTTGGTAGAGCATTGAATCATTATCACATAGAAGCCATATACAGGATGAGAAGAAACAATCAAAACTCAAATGCATTTGCTAGTTTGAGAAATACAATGGAACACAAGATAAAAGCCAATTTGTTGTAAAAGTTACATTCTTTAAACTCTTGTAGTTTTGCTAATATACTGTGATATGATGGCTTATAACTGTGTTTCTCTGAGCTCAGCAGATATAATGGTTTCCTACAACAGATGAAGGAAGTTGAAGAAAGCAAAAGATAAGGAAGGCAAGATTGTTTTCCCAGAACGCTAAAGTGGCAGGTATCTCTGGGAGATCAGAAAAGAAATGGTGTTATCTGTCAGTGAGGTACAAATAGAACAGCCCTTGACGTCAGCTCCAGGGCCTGGCTGCAGTGAGCTTCCTCTGTGAGATGTGAGCTTCTCCCTCTATTTGTCTGCAATCAACTCCTTTTCAGATGGTGAAGGATGTAGGGGGTAGATGAGATATTCAAAAGAGTGGCCCTGAGATAAAAGTATTGATCTGGGTGTCACAGAGATAGCAGAGAAGCCTGAGGGGTTGGTCTGTGTCTGTCAGGGCCTGGTGCTGACTGGAGTCCTGCTTGATCCAAGCTAACTCCTGCAGAGCCATTTGGGTACCCCAGAATTGCACTCTCTCCTTCAGAACAACTTGATATTAACCTAGGCAGAGAACCAGCAATGTCCTTATGCTTATTTCCTCTGCACTGCATCTAAATTAATAAACTTTCCTACATCTGAATCATTTTGGAATGCTCTATGGAGGCATCTGAACATTTCTACTGGAACTGCTGGGCTGTTTAGAATTGGGCTGAGTCCCAAGCAGATTGTGTAATGAAGTGGGTTGAATGGGTTTCACACTTTGAGAAGTTTCCTTCACAAGGAGCTACATTTTTTCCAGAACTCAGGCGGCCCTGCACCTCAGGTTTTTTTCCGTGCTGTTACACCTGTGCTCCTAAGTTCAGCAGGACCAAAGCCAAGCTAGCATGAGCACAGGCAGCTCCATTTCTATAGCTGTGACTTGGTTAACTCACAGCCTTTATAAATCGTCCTAATTAGTTACAGGATTTTTCCAGATTTCTGTGCATACTTTGTTTCATGTTTCCACAGAGGTCTGCATTACACGTAACATGGAATTCCAGCCTCAGTGAAATGGAGGAGACTCTCTTAATTGCATTTTACCAAATGTTTATTTTCTTTACCAAGGGCTGAAATCTCTGTGTGGACTTTCTAAAAGCTGTGTATCCCTTCCTTAGTAGAAGAAACACATCCCTTCTGATAGGTTAGTTTCTACAGAAGTAGTTATAGAACATGCATGATGGAGATGATGGTCAAAATCAAAGGGAATAAGTTCACGTTGGCAGAGTAACTGAGAAACTGCCACCACTGCTTCTGAAATCTTGCAATGTGTAGAAATCTTGGAAATAAATAAGAATTTAGATTTGAAACCACATCACTCCTGTTCAAACTGGCTTCCTGAGCCACTGTGAAGGCAATCAGCTTTCTCCATGGAGCACTGTCTTTCTTTCCTAGCAAAAAGTGTTTGGTGTAGCCTTTAACTTCCCTTGTTTAGTCTCCCTCTTTCTTTAGATTCTTCAATACCAGCTGATTTAGCTTAGAGGCTGATTTAGCTCTGTTAATTTCCAGCTTCTGCTGCCAGTTGTTGAAAACTGACTTTAGTGGTGCAACAATTTGAGCACATCAATATGTTTACCCATCAATGTGTAAACAAGACCATGGAAATTGTCTACATAAAAAAAATACATGTAAGAGTTTAACCCTGATCATTTCAGTGATCTTCTTTACAGTCATGTCCACAAACTTTCTTCAGATTGTTGGAAACAATGTTGAATTAGAGAGTTACTGGCCAGCTAGAGAAGGACTAGGAGCTCCATGAACCAGTTTTGCTGTTAGAGAAACAGAAAAATGTTCATGAATCTTTCAGCTCACATCACTGGCTGCATGTGCAGATAGATTAAAGATATGTTTTCTATATTTTTTGAGAAATTTGAAACAAAAAATAATTTTATTTTTCCTTGTTGTATAATATATTTGCTTGCGTGTAAATATCCTGTAACCAAAAAGCACACAATGCCTGTCTGAATTTCCATCAGTTTCCTCCACTACAAAGGAGAGATGAGTGGTAGTGCTCCTACTAATCTGTTTGTTCCTTCCAATAACACATCCATAAAATAATTTTAATTGGACAATGATAGGGAGGAAATCTCAGTGTTGCTACAAAATGGAAGCATATTTTAACCACCAAAAACCTTTCAAGAATGTCTGAAATGCTTCTAACGTGTTATGTATCTTTTCAAAAGCAAGCAATGTGTAGTTTGTCAGACACAGTTAGGGATATAAAAGATAATATTAAGTTCAACTATGATATGTTCTTACCACTGGTAAGATACGAAAAATATTTCTCTGAAATTCTTTGTATCATCAGATTGGTTTTGCAAAAATAGAAAGTCTCTTTTTCCCATTACATGAAATGTAAAAGTGCTTGGTACATCAGGACTGCAGCAAAGGTTCCAAAGTCCATTAAATATATTCAGCATCCATCCACGCCTTCCTCCAACACTTCAATTTCCTAGGACATTAGTTCTCAGACAAACTGATGGGTTCTTTTCAACACCATCCTTACCTGTTACAAGATTTAGTCACACAAATTCTGCATTTGAAATAAAATTACTCATTTTAGGAGTGTTTTTTTTTCCAGATTTTTCCCTCATCATCATTGATGAGTGTCATCACACCCAAAAGGAAGGTGTCTACAACAATATAATGCGACGTTACTTAAAAGAAAAGATGAAGAACAGGAAGCTGGCAAAAGAAAACAAACCCCTGATCCCACAGCCTCAGATTCTGGGACTTACAGCCTCACCTGGTGTAGGAGGTGCAACAACCTACTCGAAAGCTGAAGAGCATATTTTGAAAGTAAATAGCCCTAACACTTACAAACCATCTAAGGGGGATTGTCTTGTTCAAGTAAAACTTTTCAAGTCAGTTTTAGGGTCCATCCAAATAGACAAACAGATTTTTCTTTTCTTGTGTACGTGGAAGTTCAGCTCATAACCATTAAATTGACCCTCTAAAAATAACGGAAATCCATGTACAAATAAAGGTTACTTTACAGGAAGAGTGGCGTTACTGAAAAGGGAAGTTAAATAATTGCCTCACTTGGAAAAAAATTCCCAAGTTAAGATCAGAGGCAAGAAATCCACAATGTAGAATGGTTTTATGGTTACTAAAAGACTTATTGTTCCATTGATGCCTTATAATTTACTGTGTATCCTTAAATACTAGAGACACAATGTATTTTATATCTGTATTTCTAGAGTGACTAAACTGAGCATTTTTGTGAGTCCAAGAAAATGAGAAACAATATTGAATACTTAAAGCAGAAACCACTTGTGAGATACAAAGTACCATGCAAATGTGTTTTGTTTTTTCAATTGGAGTTACTCATTGAGGTTGCACGAACACCTGCCTAAAGATAGTCTATTAAATTGTATATTTAAAGAAATCATATTTTACTGGAAACTAAGTGGTTTTGCATTAGTAATAGAAACGTAGAATTTAGCCCAGTACTGCAGTGAAAACTCCTGACTAGTAAATTACACCAGAACAGGATGTGGTATTGAATATGTGAGGCCTGCAAGAATGTTTTATGCTGTATTGAATTAGACAGAATTGCAAAGAATTTTGACTCAAAAACTTGCTGGCAATGGAAGAAGAAGAAAATTCCTTTTCATCAGCTTTGAATTCCTAATGATACGATTCTGAGGTTTGTAGCTGAAGATTAATCTGAATCTGTAATCTGAATATGCAAGCTGAAATATACAGCTACCGCTGAAGATATTGAAAAGGTCACCTGGCAGTCTTCCTTTACTGTTTTCTCTACTCAGAATAATGATGTGATTTCCCTTATTACCTAATGTCATGTACATATTTTCTCCTTGGAAGAGGTCAAAGGCAGAGAAGTCCAGTTCAGTTGTGCACTTAGCACAGAAATTCTCTCTATGTCTTCCTCTTCCAGGAAAGATTATCTCAAATTATTTTCTACTCTCATAACAGCTCTTACTTTTATAATTAATCCTGAATATTTATTTTTTTTCTATTTCACCATTACTTTTATTTATTTTGTGCTCCAAAATCTATTATTCCAAAGTACTGATACTATATTTTCCTTCTCAAAATACTTGTTTTGCATCCTGATCTGCAATTTTTTTTTCCTATATGCAAGGATTACTTCTGGCCTAAAAAGTAACTTGTGCAGTTTATCTCAAATGTTTTTCAAAGACTTGGGCTTTCTTGTGCTGATACTGCCTTTATTCGGTTTTTGTGGGAAGAAAATCAAGTTATATAAACCTCAGTATCTAAATAAGAAACTCTGTTGCATTAATTCAGTTTTCATGTGAAGTAACTCATTCAATATTAAAGAAATAACATTTTATTTTCTCTCAGATCTGCGCCAATCTCGATGCACGTAGAATTATGACTGTTGAAGAGCATGCCTCCCAGCTAAAGAATCAGGTGAAGGAACCATCTAAGAAGACTGTGATTGCAGATGACAAAAAAAGGGTATGTTCTTTCAAAAAAATCAGTATTGAAGTTATATTGCCCTTTAAAAATGTCTTGTACAGTATCAAAAACTTTTGCCTAACGCTCTTTTTCTATAGACTTTTGATGATCCAGAGTGCTAATTTGAATATTGTTGCATTCCTCTGTTTCAGAAAGTATCCAAAAAAGTCAAATAGAACTAAATTTTTGCTTATGTCAGTTATATTTTGAGTTGTCTGGTGAAAAGGTCTTCTAAAGCTGAAATATTTGTATTGAAGTGATGATATATTCCATTTTTAAAAAGAGGTGCTATTTCACAGTATTTTTTTGTATTATTCTGAACTGTATATTTCCATAACACACTTAACAGCCTTACTTTTTTAACTTAAGGTTTAAAAAAAAATTTTAAAAAATACTCAGTGTGGTACTAGCCAATGTTGCCAGAAGATGCTTACTTACTTTGCCTGATCAATTTATTTCTAGGATCCATTTAAAGAGAAAATTACTGAGATCATGACAGAAATACAAAACTATTGCCAGCTGCATCCCAAGTCTGAGTTTGGATCTCAGACATATGAACAGTGGGTGATCAGAGAAGAGAGAAGAGGTAACTGCATAACAAATATACCCCAGCTTTGGATTTCTTTGGGTTGTTCTACGCTAAGGCTTTTTTTGTATTTTTGTTCCCTTCTAGCTGCCAAAGAAGAGAAACGCAGGGAACGTGTCTGTGCAGAGCACTTGAAGAAATACAACGATGCTCTCCAGATAAACGACACCATCAGAATGGTGGATGCCTACAACCACCTCAACAACTTCTATAAAGAGGAGAAAAGCAAGAAGACAGTAAGGAGTGATGATGATGATGAGAGTGATGATGATGAACCAGCAGTATCTAAACAGGATGAAACAGATGAATTTCTAATAGGTTTGTTTGATGGTGAGTTTGAAATACATTGTGATATTTAATGTGTGAAATCCATAATTGTGCACTAACATAGTTTACGTGGGCTCATTATTTATTGCATCCTGGAGATTGCTGGGTTGTTTATTATCAAAATACCTTAATATCCCAGTTCATACAGTTTTGAATGCATTAAACAACACCATAGTGGGATCATGTCATAATATGTAATAATAGTTCTTCAGCTCCCACTTTAAGGCACGTTTTTTGCTGCCAGTAAGTAAAAGCTGTTCTCTTCTTTTATCCAGGGAAGTGTCTCTGAGGACACTCTTAACAGATACATAAAATATGTATTCCAGTAGACACTCTTGGGAGGCAACAGGTTGAGTAAATGGAATACAAAACTAATGAAATTATGAGTTCTCAACCAACCTTTTTTGCCAAAGTTTGTCCGTATACTAAGAAAGGAGAGTGCTACCTTTGAATTTTTTAGGTAAAGAACATTTAGTAAGAGAATTAAACAGAAGATCAAACTGCAAAGACCAAAGTTAGTTGTTTTTTTTTTCAGATCAGTCACCTTGGAATTAGGAGTCATCCATGAATCTTTTTTGCTCAGTTTTCTTCCTTTATTGCCTTTGCAATTAGAAAGAGCTAGACAAGTTTGCCCCCATCATCCATGGCTCTTGAGTGGTGCAAACAAAAATAGATTATACTGCAGTGTCTGAACCATTTTCATTTATCTAGTGAACTACAAATTTTTCTCACTATCATTGTGAAATTCATGAAATGAAAAAAAAGTATGGGTAGATAACATCAAAATAGTTTTAATGACTCTTCATACATGTCTATTCCCCCTTATTTAGATTTTCAGTAGTGAGCTGTTTCTGAGAACCAAAAATTTAAACCAACTAAAAATTAAACTTAGTTTCATTAGTATAATTTCTGGTTGCTTTTATTTCTGCATGTAAATGAAGTTCAAAGAACTTGACAATGAAAAAAAAATTACATTTCATTAGGATTTTACCACTGAAAGTTCTAGGAGTAGTAGAAGAAAATCTAAAGTTTCTCAGCTTTAAGAGCAGAATTCATCTTTGGATGATAAACCCCCTGGGGCCCTTAGTTTAGGTTTAACTAAGGTGGAAAATGATGGGAGTTTGTTATGTTTATCTATTTTTTGTATGTGTTTCTATGTCTGATTACATTCTAAAATATGCATAAGACTAGTCCTGAAGCCACTGTCTGGGTGGAGTAGCAGTTTGTGGTACACTGAGTGGGATTGCCTTGGATTGGGTACACTGCAATCGTCTGCACAGGGTCACGACATCAGAGTGCATTAACACACAGAGTCCCTGCCGTGAAGTGTTCTTGTGTTTGCATAATCACCTCATAATGACACAGGTTTTTAAATATTAGATTTTTTTCTTTTAATTTAAAACACTTGAGGACTGCTCCCTCCCTATGGTCAGTAGAGCCAGTTGAAGAGTCATTCATTTGACAGTTCACTGAGTGCATTGAAATGTCTTGGAGCTGCAATATCAATAACAACATGCCCATGCTGGTGTCTTCTGTACTGCATGTTTCTAGTGAGGATTGCGACTTTAATTTATGTCCCAAGGACAATTTATGTCTAAATTTATAAAACATTACCAGCTCCCAGGCTGTGCATATTAATTTGTTTCTCCTTGTAAGACTTTTTTCCATTATTTTAAAATAGTTCTGTAAATATTACAAGCTGTGATTTAATTCTTTATTACAGTGCATTTGACTCTGTACCAACTTTGTGTGTATAGGAAGGTTTTTTACTTTGGCTTATTCTCACCATGAAATATATGCAAAGTGTATGATAATGGTCATTTATTTTAATTGATTAGTGTGTTTTTAGTGACTATAAACTCTCTTCAAATATAATTGGTATGCCACAGCTCTTCAAACTGAATGTGAATTAGCCATGCTGAGAGAACTATAAAGAAAGTTGCTATTTGCTCTGTGGGTTTTGGGGTTTATTTTGTTTTGAACTGTTATTTTATATGGTTATATTTTCTTAATCTACATCTGCTCCTTCAAAGCAAAAAAGAAGCAGCTGAAAGAGTTGACTAGAAACCCAGAAAATGAAAATGAGAAGCTAATAGAGTTGAGAAATACTCTAATGGAGGAGTTCACAAAGACTGAGGAACCTCGAGGAATCATTTTCACAAAGACTCGTCTAAGTGCCTTTGCTCTATTCCAGTGGATTAAGGACAACCCAAAATTTAAAGAAGTGGGAATTAAAGCCCATTATCTTATTGGCTCTGGACATAAGAGTGAAATGAAGCCCATGACTCAGGTACAGAACCATGCATGTCAATATTACCTCTTGTACATGATTTTGGAAAACAGCTTGTTTTAGTACTAGGCCAGGGAACTGAAGTTTGGAGCCCAGAGTTCTGATTTCATATCTGCCAGCAACTGGTCTTCATAAAGTTATGTGAATAATAATGTTGGAATAATTTTATTTCCACAAGTAACAATCTTTTTTTGGTTTTGGATTGTATGGCAATAGCAGTAGCCTAGAGTAATGAGTAGTCAAAAGGGACCCAAGTTGTAGCAAGATATGGGAAGCAAAAGTAAACAACATGGAAAGAGCAAAAATACAATCATTAAATGAGTTCATAGTTATCAGGACAACAGTAATTCACGTTATATTTCAGCTACTGAATTGAAAAATAAAACTAAAAAGTTGATTATACCTGTCTTTTTGTAATATCATTGCTTAAATCAAATTACACCAATTTATATGCATGCTTCACACTGACACATAACCATTGAAAGAAAACTTGCCAAAATTCATACTGAAAATATCACAGTTGATCACTCAATTGTGTCCATCTTATACCATTACATTGATTTTATACACCACATCTCTCTGGTGATTTATACTTGCCCTTAAAACATTTTCAAATCAAAGTACTTTGCTTCTGTTCTGCTCTTTATGCCCCATATCAGCATTTAAGCAAAAATTATGTGTTCTGCTGCTGGGTAGAGCCCATTTTCTTCTGCTGCACTGAGTTTCAAGGAAAGAAGTTCTCTCGAAACATTCTCTCCAAAAGATGCTTGAGTTCTATCAAACTTGGAATTTAATTTCTGTGGCACATTGCACAAACAAAACAATAGCTTCTGCATTTTGAAACTGAATATAGAAAATAGCAAGTTTCTGTTCCTCTGCTGAAGCTGGTGACAAACACCCGGTTGATTCAGAAGTCTATGATTTAGATCTTTTCTTTTTAAGTGTGTCATTATTGTTCTTTTTGGTGCTACCCAGATCACCAGAGTTATGGTCTCCATTTATTATGGGGAATTTTAAGTCTTTAGAACTAGAGCTGGAAGTCCATATTTTAATCAGAAATTACTGAAGTGATAGAAATCCTATCTTATCAATAAGTACTTAAAGAATTTTAAAACAATAGGATAACTGTATTATCAAATCCCCTAGTACCTGTGACATAGGCTATGAAGTTCCAAACTTGGTTACTGTAAAAGGACTGGTTTCTGCTCCCTCCTCCCTCAAAACAGGGTGCTGAACATTCAGTAGGAACTCCTTCTTTTGCAAGATGCTTAAATGCAGTTTTTAAAGCCTCTTGATGTCTGGCACTCAGCTCAGAAATGATGGGACTGTAGTTAACTCGTTAATTAGAAGAAACTGGTAACAGAAAATAATACTGAAAGTTAATTTAATGATTTTAATTTACAGAATGAGCAAAGGGAAGTTATTGATAAATTTCGAAGTGGAAATGTAAATTTACTAATTGCTACTACTGTAGCTGAGGAAGGCCTGGACATCAAAGAGTGTAACATCGTTATTCGCTATGGGCTCGTCACCAATGAAATTGCTATGGTGCAGGTATGAGTTTTCTGCATCCATCACTGATTTTAATAGTGCTTTTCTTTTTGCAATGGGCAAATGGTGAATCATATACCTGTTTGGAAATAATTTTTAAATACTTGAATGCTAAAAGAGAAAATGCTCTTGCAACAAGGTTCATTTCCAATTGCCATCTTCAGTCCATACGCAGTATAAAATTTGTCTTTCTGTAATGGTGTAGCATCTGCTCAAAGTTCTACACAAACATTAATCTTTTTACAGAAGATATACAAGAATATGGTTATCAGACCAGTTGATATAAGAGGCATTTGTGCCACCAGTGTATGGACACCACACCATCAACAGCTAAAGAGACTATGATATACCAGAATACCAGTTTGATACATACTCTCATTTAAATTGTGAACACAAATATTTATATATTTAATATTTAAATGCATGCTTATATTTTGGCGACAAAATTTAGTTTTGACATTGCAAAACAATTTGCTAACCATAAATCTGAACAGTTCTCACAGGTATCGTGGATGATACTGCAGAAATAGTATGTGTTATTCACTGATTCTTTATCTGTCTGAGTTAAATGGGAAAAACTGCTCTTTGGGGATAGTGCATATGGAATAGTGCATGTCTTCCATTACAAAACTGGGTGAAAAGGTTGTGTGATGTAATAGGGAGTACTGTGTTTATTTTTGTATTCCTTGCAAATTGTAGGCTCGTGGTAGAGCTCGAGCTGATGAAAGCACCTATGCTGTTGTGGCTTCAAGTGGCTCAGGGGCTGTTGAACGTGAAGATGTTAATATGATTCGTGAGAAAATGATGTATAAGGCCATTCAGCGTGTCCAGAAGATGCCACAGGAAGAGTATTTAAATAAGGTATTCACTGCAACTCTGCACTCTCCCTTAAAAAAAAAAGTTTATATTGTATGAAATACTTTCTATTTGAAATCTACTTAGAGGAGAAAAACTTAAAATAATACTAGTTACTACATATGGCTTTGAATTCTTTTGCCAATGTTTGTTTTATAATCTGTTTTCTTGTCCTTTAGAAAAGTCTGTTTTTCTATTGGTAAGGGGAAAACACACAAGCAAGGGAAAATTGACTAGAAGTCATGTTGACAGTGAACTCAGTAAAATAACTGAGAAAGAAAACTATTACTGTCATTCCAGCAGAATGTTACAGTGCTCCTACTGATCTGTTTCTAGATTGAGAGTTTCCAGTTGCAAAGTATAGTGGAAAAAAAAATGAAGGCAAAGAAAGATAAGCTCAAGACCTACAAGAAAAATCCTTCACTAATAAAATTCTTATGCAAAAACTGCTCCAAGCCGATATGTTCTGGAGAAGACATACAAGTTATTGAAGACATGCATCATGTCAGTGTGAAAAAAGATTTCCAGTAAGTGTTTATGAACTACTTTATCTCTTTCAGGCAGAAACAGATTTTCTTTTCATCGAGGCTGTAACAGGGCCTGTAACCCTCTAGGCCTTGTGAGAAAAAAATAGATCATTCCAATATTGTTGAGTCCTAGGCTCTATGGAGTTTACAGCTAAGGAGCTTGAACAAAATGTTTGTTCTTATTCCTGATTTCAAGGTGAATTGAGTTTAAGACTTCGAAAAAAGGATGCAGCTTCTGTGGTACTATTAACTAGGTCACTTACTATGCAGTATGGTATGTATTCCACTGTGCACAGGCTAATAGTAACCTTCAGGATCAAGTATTCCCTAAATAAGTGATGCAAGAATGTACACACACTCTACAGGTCTGGATAGTCAGAACCAAATGATTCTGTTAAGGGTTAAGGTTGAACTACAGGGAATAAAAAGAAAACCTTTAATTTTCAGGTATTATTTCTTTGCCAGTCCTTGGTACCTGAAAAAAGCAAGCTAGATCTGTCTGTTATTAGAACAGGGGCCTGCTGCTCCCATTTAAGGTGTGTGAGAGAGGATGCAGCTCCTGAAATGCAATGAAGAGGGACATGGAGTACATGTGTATTTCATCGTTACTTAGGAGCATAAAGCATGACCTTGCATTTTCTCAAACTCCTCAGTGTGTCAACAATCAGAGAGTCTGTGACTTTTTAGGCTTCATATCTGATTTCAGCAATCCTAGTCACTGTTTATATATGTCTGTATGTAGCATGGAATGACTAATGAATTCTGATGGGTGCTGTCTGTTTTTCAGAAGTCATTATCATATAAGAGAAAACAAAACACTGCAGGATAAGCATGCTGATTACCAGACAAATGGGGAAATTATATGCAAAGACTGTGGACAAGTGAGGAACATCTTATTTTCATACTCTTCTTGTTGTCTGTATTTATTTCTGTCTAATGATAATGTCTTATTGTATCTGAAATCTAATTTCCTTCTGTTTGCAGGCTTGGGGAAATATGATGGTTCACCGAAGTCTTGATCTGCCTTGTCTAAAGATTAGGAATTTTGTGGTTGTGTTTGCAGACAAGAAAACAACAAAGCAAATTTTTAAGAAATGGGGAGATCTGCCCATCAGGTTTCCTAGTTTTGATTATGCAGATCATTGTTCTTCAAGTGATGAAGATTAAGGACTTAGAATGAAAATAAAAGCCCTTTTCAACTTCTCTCTGTTGATCAGAAGCTCCTGTGTCTCATACAGAATGCTGCATCATTAGCACTGTGAAAGCTCCTGGACACAAGGAAACTGCCTTGAAGACAAAAAGCGAAACAAGAAAGGAGAAGGACAAAGTCACACAGCTGCTGTCTGCACTCAGATTTGTACTCCTGGACAAAGATGACAAATGCATTGCAGGCATGTGTATTTATGGAACAAACTCCTGTCTCTTTTCACTACAGGGTGACAACATTGTCAAAAGTGGGTTAGATGACCTGTTGTCAGTCCCAGTGAAAAGAGACCTTAAGATATGCCATGGTCATTATTTTCTTCATGCTACAACCATTTTGAAGATAAAGTATCTCAAAAGAGGAGCCACGTAAAGAAGAGATTGCCCATTATTTCTGAATCACCGCTGCTCTGTCAGTGTTTTCATGACTGAGTTCCTCCCTTCATAAATACAGCTGGAAACTCATACACTTTGACAGACTAAAATTCGGTTTACCTTAGAATACATTACAAAAAATCAAGCCCTCAACCTGAAATTGTTTTAGTGTCCAAGATGCAAATTGCAAAAGTAATGTGTCTCTGTGTGTCAGTTTCACAGGATTGTTAGTCTGGCTACATAATGAGGTGTGTAATTTTTTTCAATAAATTGCTATAACTAACCTTTACCAACTGTGATACTGTTAATTCTCTTCCACTGGAATTATTTAGACAATAATCATAGCTTCACTCTTGAAATTTAAAGGTGGTGGTATTTTGACTGTAAAAATAGCATAATCTTTCTCCATATTTATCTCATGGACAGATTTCTTCCCCTCTCCCCACCCTTTGCAAGTAAGATATTGGAGAGTGGAAGGAAGGTTTGATTGTTGTTACAACAGTAACTGAATTAATTATTAGAATAGCCTCTTGGGAAATCATCCAGATATTATTCATCACCTGGATCATCTCTGGATTTCTTTATTAATGAGTTGTTACAGGTACATAAATGCAACACAATACACTCTACATAGCATTCTCAAGTATCTGAATTAGTTAATTCAGTACTTTTAAAGAAGTGTAAAACACTGGTAAAAATACTGCATCATTTCATAGATTGCTGCTCGGTCTTCAATCAAATACATTTCCATGCTGAGTAGATTTTCTGAAATCAAATCTGAGCTTTTGATACTTCCCTTTACTGAAGCCACAAAAGCACATGCAGATGAATTTCTGCACGTGTGCTACAGACCTGTAGGACAAACATGCCTGGGCTTCTTGTAGCTCACCTGGGTGCTGTTGTTTTATTCCCATTTCCTAGCGTGACTCTGCCCCATTGTCACCAAAGCTTATCTTCAGCATGATGCATAATGCACCTCAAATTAATGCTGCTGGTGTGTAGGGTAACGAGTTTCCCGTCAAGATATTTTCTCTGAATGGGGTTGTAAAACACACCTATATTGCCCATCCAGGAAGTGTGACATTGTAAAAAACAAGCTAAATTGCTGTGTTTTATCTTCTGCTTACCTCTGCATTTATTGCCTGTAGGGACTCAACGTCCTCCAGGGAGTGTGGCAATTCCTGATAATATTTACTACTTACAGCTTTTATTTAGTTCACAAATGTGGAAAGAAGAAAAACTTAGTCATTGGGGATTTGTCTAGCTCTGTGTGTGGCTGCTTGAGAACCAGATCCACCTCAGCTCTACGTTCATTGCTCTGTCTCCTTTTGGTCTGATGTCATGCACAACCAACATCTGTAAATCTGCATTTCCTCATGTGTGAAGAGTAAACACTTTAGTAACCTTCGAGTAGTTGCATAACAGGTTGGATAGCTGCTGGCCAAACTATGTTTTCTGTTCCATAATTTGCTCATTTCTCCAAGGGACTTACCCTCTTTCTACCTTTCTTACACTTATTTCTCTTCCATTATGGGTTCCTTATGTTGCAGCAGTTAGGAAGAGTTTGGCTTGGAAAGAATTGCTGTTTTCTTCTTCACTGGTACTAATCTAAACAGTTCAGAGAAAGGAGTTTAGGCATCAGCAGTAGTTCTACAAAGCACGTAAATGTCATTCTCTCAGGTAATTTTTTTCTTCTAATCTGCAACCATTGTGAACGCTATTAAAACTCATGCCTAAATAATTTTATTTCTGAAGTCAACAAATACACAGTATGCAGCATAAAGTAATTTTGTAAAGCCTTTTAGATCATGTGAGATTGAATCATTTCCTTTGAAGCATTCTCTAAGTATGCATTCATTAGAAGAAGCTGCATATTTGGAATGGAAAACTAGCCTGATCAAAAACCTACATTTGCAATTTTGTGTAGTTCTGGTTGTGAGAAATAACCAATGTTGGTAGGAAAAAATGTATTTCTCTGCACCATGTTATTGAAAATACAAACAGCATTAATTATGGAATGCTAGGAAATAAGTAGCAGTTTGGAAATATGAATATGAAACATGAGTTACAAGGGGGAAAATTCTTTTGTTACATTTCTTTTCCGTTATGGAAATTTTGAGTAGCTGCAGTTTTATCTTATTAGGAAAACAACTTGTTTTGAGCTGAGTTCTACCCTTATTACACAGTGTATTTTAGCATAACAAACAGTATATATAAACAATGTATGTACAAATATAAAATGTACATTAAACAAAAAAGTATATACAGACATTATATAAACAGATATATTCATAAACAATGTATTTTAGCCTTCTCAGCCTTTTTGTCCTGCATGTCTTACATCACCAGGATTGATCTTACTCCAAAACTTCATTGTGTTTAACTTGTAATTTATTGTTGTGGCAAGAATTGCAGAGAGAGGAACTGAATTTTCATGAGAAAATAAGGCATGTTTCAAATCAGTTTTTTCCAGAAACTACATTTGAATATTTTCAAACATTCTCTCTCCAAGTCTAATGCAATGAATATTGCCAAAATACTGCCCAGATCGGTTCTGCCTCACCAAGGCTGGTGTTACAGTTATGATTCAAATTCCAGCCCATACTTAAGCTACGGTGGCAACTTGGCCATTTGAGGGATAATATATTAAATGTTTTTTTCTTTATGATACTCTGTAATAAGTTCTCTGTAGTTAGCCCAAGTTCTGCTGGACAATTTGATGTGACAGAAAACCTATCTCATCTACTAGATTTTCAATTTTCAGAGAAGCCAGAGGAGTTGATAATCCCATCAACTACTGAATTTCAGTAAGATCTGGGTACTTGGCCCTTGTTGACCTCCTCTGAAAAATCAGTCGCAGTGCCTGACTTTCACACAGGAGTGCCACCACTGCAGACTCCTCAGAAGAAAATTAACTCTGTCCCAGCAGGGAGAAAGGTAAAGTGAGTCACCAGACTCTGCATGCAAAATCAACACTCTTAAGTCCAAGCTGCAACTTGCAGTTACCAGCCCTAAATTTCATGTGAATATTCTGTCAGATTGTGGCCTTCTTTGGCAGGTGACATTTCCTGTGTGTGCGTGTGTGTGTTTGTCTGCATGTCTATGTATATGTGTACATATATGTGTGTATGTCCATTTATGTGTGTGTCTGTATGGTGTGTCTGTATGTCCATGTGTGTGTGTTGTGTGTGTGTGTCCCTGTGTGTGTCTGTACTGTATGTCCATGTACATGTGTATGTACTGTCCATGTCCATGTCTGTGTGTCCCTGTACCTGTGTGTCCATATCCCCGTGTGTGTCCCTGTCCCTGTGTCCCTGTCCCCGTGTGTCTCCCTGTCCCTGTGTTCCTATGCCCGTATGTGTCTCCTTGTCCCTGTGTCCCCGTGCCTGTATGTCTCTGTCCCTGTGTGTGTCTCTGCCCCTGTGTGTCCCTGTGAGTCCCTGTGTGTCCGTGTGTGTCCCTGTCCGTGTCCCCGTGTGTGTCCCTGTGTGTCCCCGTGTGTGTCCCTGTCCCCGTGTGTGTCCTTGTGTGTCCCTGTCCGTGTCCCCGTGTGTGTCCCTGTCCCCGTGTGTGTCCCTGTCCGTGTCCCTGTGTGTGTCCCTATCCCCGTGTGTGTCCGTGTCCGTGTCCCCGTGTCCCCGTGTGCCCGTGGCGCTGTGCGGGGCAGTGCCGCCAGGGGGCGCGCCGTGCCCCGCCGTTCCCGCGCGGGCCGGTCTCGCGGGCGGGCGGGGCCGCCCTCAGGGCCGGGCGGGGTCAGCGCCGTGCGGAGCGCGGGGAGCGGGCACGGCCGGGAGCGGGCACGGCCGGGAGCGGGCACGGCCGGGAGCGGGCACGGCCGGGAGCGGGCACGGCCGGGAGCGGGCACGGCCGGGAGCGGGGCACGGCCGGGAGCGGGGCACGGCCGGGAGCGGGGCACGGCCGGGAGCGGGCACGGCCGGCAGCGGGGCACGGCCGGCAGCGGGCACGGCCGGCGGCTGCTGCTGCTTCCCGTTCCCGGCCCGTCCCCGCTCTCCGGAGGGACGGGTTATGTAACCCGACACTGCGGTCTCCGGAGTTTTCCCAGTGTTCAGCTGACCTCATTTCAGTGGGCTAAATAAAATAGGTGTAATTGGTGGTTGGAGAACTATTTCAGAATTTCCGCTGGGCTGTATGTATTTACTTCTTTACGCTCTCCTACGTAGCCTATAGATGTGCATTGTTTTCAGGGAAAAACAGAAATTCTCCCTACATGTGGAAGACATTAAACAGTATCTGTTTCTGCTGCTTGTTTTGCATTTTTGTGCCATCATTTATTATTTCTAAAAGTAAACATATGTGAATTCTACATAAACAATAAAGCTACGGGATTTTCTTCTGAGTTCTCTGTAGACAGTAGAAATACGGTCACGACTCTGTCTAGAGAATGTGGGGATTGCCAAAAAACACAGTAGATACTTTTCAGAGAAAAACAGTGCATGTCAAGAGTCTGATGAGTCATGAAACCTCAAGTTAGTGTAAGCAGATGTTGGTCACAGCTCACACTGATGGGAAGTACATAATCACCACCCGATAGCCTCCCACTGTCCGTTCCTGGTCCAAGAACTTCCCCAAAAGTGTGGTTTCAATTTTATGGAAAGCCTTTGAAATTTGGCAGAGTTTCCAAAAGTATGTAGGAAAAAAAAGTCTGCCGGAGGTTTGGCCTCCAACTGTGAAAACAGACACTGCCTTTTCAAACTCCTCTCCTCGATCTACTGACCAACACCCAGAAGGGAGAATTTACATTCTTTTAGAGTACGACAGAAAATGAAGGTCTGTATGCTCCTGAATTCAACTTTTGGTAGCATTTACATCCTTTGTTTTAAACTGTCAGCTGCTGCACAAGGCCAGGCTCTGAAGTGAAAATACTTGCTTTAAAGAAGAAGGAAAGGGAAGTCTTTTCGTATGTACTGCAGGGACGTTTTTTGCTTGCTGCTTGGACAGATTACAGCAGTTAGAGAGAAGGAGGATTTCATTATTTACCAACCATGGAAGGAAACTTCAGACAATATTAAAAATATAATTGTTGTTTGTTTCTGTTCTGCAGACCCGGCTAAAAATCATATTTGGCGTGGTTATATGCCTTTTGCTTTCCTTATTACTTATGTGTATTATACTGCTTCCATCAAGAGGTAAGGTATTTCTAATCTAATGTAGTGTAAAATGCAGTATCTTTGGTTATTGTGGCTTCTAAAGTTCACAAAAGTTTATCAAATCGTGTTTAGGATTGTCCTGTCACAATTGTTATGGCTTCATCACTTTACAGAAATGTACTGACAGCTGAAATATCCTGAAGGTAAAATTGAAATGCCAGCAGATGTTGAAACAAGGGACTCCTTGAAGTGAAAAGCACCTGAATTAACTTCATTGTGCATGATATGTAATGTTCTTAGTCACAGCTGCAAAAATAACTCTCAGATCTTCTCTGTGTTAGGGGTTAGGAGAATTTCCCAAACTGCTAGTAATTTTCTTTAGCTTGACAAATTTACATTTGGGTTTTAATGGTTGTGTAATAATTACAGAAGTTCTGCATCCAATTACAAGTTAAACTTTTTTTTTGTAGATGGTATGATTAATTATTTGTGAATATATTCAAGCTTGCATTTGAAAATTAAAGTCAGCATTGTATAAAATAGGGATGGATAGTTTGCTCTAGTATTATGACACCAGCTGTAGGTAAATCAACCCAGTGTGGTCTGCTGAATCCTCTGGTGAAGCTTGAAATGATTTTTGAAGTTTTGAACATGAGTGGCACTGACTTGATGGCAATTGTTTCCCATGACAAGTTAGAAAGGGCAATACAAGTATTTACGTGACCCTATCACTATAGCAGATTACTTGAATGCCTCTGAAATAATTAAAATATTAATAAAAGGCTTAGCTTCCTGTAACAGTATCTATTTAAAGGCTACTTTTCTATTATTATTTTTGTGTGTGTGCGCAGGGGGACTGAGATGGAGAAACAGTTTTGTATTTACAACTAAATGTTATAAAATCAACCATCTGCTTAAGTCAAGTCCTGCTGTTAGTACGCAGGTTTTGTGAAAGGTGAAATCTCTTTGGTACCTGATATTCCTGAGACTAATGTTTATCATGGATTGCTGAGAGAAGGGTTGAAGGTTTCTGAAGCAATTAGGGATGATTCTGTTATGCTGCATTTTAAGATAAGGACAGATATATATTAATTATATACTTATATCTATAGATAGATATAGATATGCATATATATTATGCAGTGCTGCAAGAGATACCATCTCAGAGTGACAGGTTTGACTCTTCTGTCAATAGGGGGGTGCCAGATTTTTCGTCTAGCTAAGCATGGTCAAATCTGAGCCTTCACTATGACGTGAGTGCATGGTATCAAACTCCCATCAGATCTGCATTATATGACAGGGAAGACAGAATATTTTTACAAGATTTAAATTAAAAAACTAGTAGTGAGGGAACAAAGAGGTTGGAGCCCAAGGATCCGTTTGGCAGCCTGGAGAAGTTGATAAAGATGACGGAAGGTACTGTAGGAAAAAGTGAACATGTTTTTTTCCCCTCTCCAGTTGTCACAGCCCACTGGCCTCTTCAGTACCTCAGCAATTATGGAGAATACTTGTCATCTCTCTTGGAATAGTGACTCGATAACCAGTCATACCAAACATATTTAGATCCTGGACGATAAAGAAATTCTCTTACTTCACAGGATGCTTTTGGAGGAGCATTTTAGACAACTGAAGAACACACAGTTATGTCCGACACACAGTTATGTTGGATGTGTCAGATTAGGGCATCTTATTCCCAGGTGGAACTGCAAGTGCTGCAGTTACCTGTTCAAATGCCTTAACCTTTTGAATTCTAAGTAGTCTACGGATCAGTTGTAAATAGAAGAAATATAAATTAATTTTGCAGTTACAAATTTTGCAAGCTGAAGACAGGCAGGAAATGGCTACAAGCTGGAATGTTGTTTGTACATTCCGGCTTTACCACGGCTCAGCTGAAAGGATGTGGCAATCTAGAAAGACAATTAATTGCATACGAGAAATGTATAGACACAGACCAAATAAATTCCTGCTTAAAAAATCTGTAAAGAAAAATGGAAGAAACATTTAGTTCTGGTCTTGTCTGCTAAGTTTCTAGTAATTTCATTTCTTCAGACTCCTCAAAATGTGATAGGTGGTTTTGATTTGCATATGCAAGTGTATAAAAATGTCAAAAATTCTTCTGTCTTCTGTCAAAATTCAAAAGTTAACTGGAAAATAATTTTTTTGAGAGGATATTAAGAGGGAAATACTTTTTGTCCTTGGTCTTCAGCAGGAGAAGGATTTGTTTTGTCTACCTACTCCGTGAAGACAGCTTACTAGTACTTAATATGAGGCTCAGAACTACACCTCTAGGCAGACAGAATCTGAAAAACATGAAAGCTAAAGCTTAAGGCATCACTTGCAGTTATTAGACAATTTCTGTGGGGCTCAGAAGAGCAAGGTGGGCAATCTCAGCGTAGCAAATGGCATTCATGCCTGAGAAATCTCTGACCATTTTTTGACACATCTTTGAGTTAGGAATATGTGGTGGGATTTACCTGACAGTGATAACCCAGCTATGGTCTCACAACTCCAAGAAAGGAGCTTTTCACTTGTACACCGGTGTAGCTAGCCCTGTTCTTCTGCAGCATAAACAAGAAAGAAAATACCTGTCTGCTGTTGAGAAGCAATGGCGGAATCACAGGCAGAGTTACAATTAACTAAATGTATCGCTTACGCTTCAAATTAATCTCTTCTACTATTTTTAATGAATGTCCAAAGTTGTGTCTGTTGAAGTTTCTGTTCTCTGTGTACTCGTGGCCAAGGTCTGAGGCCCAATCTGTGTTTCTCTGATGTCACAGATGAGATCACAGGGCTTACTGCTCAGACACAAAATGGTGAGCAGCCGGTTTCTTAGGAAGAGGTTCTGTGCAACACCTAATCCAAAAGTGGAAAAGCAGGTTCAGTTGATAAGAGTTGATGCTGAATGTGACCAAAGATCTGGAGCAGGGTCAGGAGTGTTGGAAATAATTTCTGATGCTAAACTGAGTTTTGTGGTTCCTCATGTTCAAGGAGCTTCTGCCTCAGCTCTTCAGCATCAGCCCACAGAGATGAGAATGGAAATTCTAGTCCAGAAGCAGACAATAATACCATGCTAACGAGTTTTCCTTTGGCATGTGCTCTACTTGATGTTCAGCAGTGGATGCTAAATAAAATACTTATAAACATACATACATATATATAACTGCATATAAAAAATAGCATCTACAGAAACAAAAATACCTTCTGGTTATTATGTATGTTTACTGTAATTTGGCAAGACTAGACACAATTTATAAGGATGCACAATAGAACATGTTGTGGAATAAGCCATAAGCCAGGAGAGCTTTGAAATATAAAGGGTTGTGTTGGTTTACCTATATCCAGTCTTTGAAATAGAATAATCCTGGTAATACAAACAGAATTTCAGTGATGGAGTGATGTGCATAAAGTTAATCTGAGTTTAATATAACTGCAAGTTTTGCTTCCTGTGTTTTATCAAGTTCTCTCATGACAGTGAACTGAAAGGTAAAGGAGAAGCTATCTGCACAAAGTCAGTGATAATTATTAGATGTTTACAGACTTTTATCACTACAATTATACATGTAAGTCCAATACACTCAAATGCATGAGTGAGTATGACCATTGAATATATAAAGCAAGTTACACTGTAAAGCAAAATAACCAGTTCACAGAGAAACGCAAAACTGCACCCTGTAAAATGAGTGGAAATGGACCACAAAGAATTAAAACTGAGGCAGCAGGGTGGTGAAGCGAGCAAAGCTGAAATTTGGTAAGCTTTCGTTTCTGTGGTTGGTTCTGCTGTTTGCTTGCTTTTTATCCCTGGGCATTTTTTGTCATCCTTATTATTTCACAGGGAAACAAACCACAATGAAAGAATTTGCCAAGCCTACCAACATCCATCCAAATTAATGTCTATAGAGTGCTGCAGATAGGTAAAGGACTTTTCATATTAGTGTCTGGTTTGTGAGCAGAGATTTCAGATACTGTTGTTGTCTCTAGTTACAGAAGAAAGAATCAGCAACAATAGTGGGAAACAATTGAAGGTGCTGTTGCTATCTACTGTTACCTAAAAACAAGCATTCAAAATTGTGAGTACTCAAGGGAGAAATAGTTGTGTTCAAATTTTTTGCAGTGCAGTAGTAGAAGTTCAGATCTTAGTGGGCACATTTTGAAAATTAGTAGCCATAATAAATCCTCATGGAATATTAAGTATGTAAGGGTGAAAGAGGTAACACAGGGAAGGTTTAAATTTGAGCTGTGAAAATTAGACCAGTGATGAGAAGTTTGTGATATTGCTTGTCTCTTAAGATGAGAGAAGGAACCTGACAATTTTACCACATTAAGGTATCAAAAAGGATTGGAAATTTTAAGCTTTCTATACAAACAACCTTGGAAATATGTCTTGATTTCTTTTGGTAATAAGCTTATTCCCTTAGAGAATTTTAATGGAGAGATAGCTGTAAGTAATCATCATTCAACATAACTAGAACTGGATTCTTTGGAATTATCTTCTGTGCATTTTTTTCAGTCTGCCATCTCCTATGTTTTTTCATTAGTGTATCAAAGATCTATAATATGCAGTCATAGTATTAGCAAGAGGAATTAACTTCTTATTGAACTTGGGATATTTTCTGGACATATTGCTAGCTCAGAGTTTATACGGACAGGTTTTTGCCTCTGGATTGGCATTCAGTTTTATTCCTTGTGACAGTTTTCTTCTGCATTAGTGCAGACAAGGCTTGTGTCAACAGTCAACCTGACATGTGTATTCTACAGTAAGTAATAGTCACTTAGCAGAAGAAAATATGTATTATCATTACAAAGTACCATAGAAGGCAATATGAAGAAACATTTCCCAGGAAGTCAGTGTGATCTTAACAGGGAGGGCAACTAATGAGCAAGTGATGGAGCATGATATGAAACCTGAGAGTCATCTTGATTATCTGACTGTCATCTGAGAGCTCTGAAGGAACAAACAGGGGAAGTGGCAAAGATCTATTAAGCTGCAGTGTGACATCTCTACTATCTCTGGCAGAAGTCCCTTCGATTTTAAAGGAGAAAGCATAGCATCCAGAATGCCTAGACCTGAAAGCTGCCATTATTATGCTGTTGAACTTTAAAAGTTGGCCTTTATCAGAAAAGGTCATGTGTCTTTTGGGGATTAAATATTTTGATTACTCTCACTCTTATGTATTGCAGAGGTTCTACACAGGAATTGCACAGCATAATCCTCTTCTTATCCAGTTCATTTGACCTTGAATTTTCTTTTAAAATCTGCCTTTGCTTAAGTTGTTTAGCTTTGGGAAAAAATATAGCCAGTCAAGAGCCAGCAAACCAGCTTCCACTTCTTCCATTATTTTTAATACAGTTATCTGACCTGCTTAGAAATCAAATATTTGAGTACCTGTCTTCTTTAGAGAATCATTGATAATTTTATTTTGCAGTATTAAATAAAAAATTCAAGTTTGGGTTCACTCATTCATTACTTTTTAGCATTCTTTTTATCTGCCTTCCTTCACGAATGTTTCACGTGACTACTAAGAAATATACGTGGATGGTGATTATTTTGCAAGCCATCTTCTAACAATGATTCATGAGGCATGTACAAAATTTGGAAGTAAGGGTTTGTAGGCAGTTCTGTTGTTTGACCATTTTCTGAACATGTGAAGATCTTGATTAAAATAGTTGCCTCTACAAGTTTGTGCAACCCATGCTTTCAAAAAAACAAAAAAACAAGCTCAAAACCCTTTAATTTTGTCATTTGTGTGGAAAAAGACTCACAAAGTCTTCAGGTAAATGTGTCTGAGTGAATAAATGGTTGAAGAAAATGAGTTTGTCTAGTTAATTTTGCATTCCCAAAGATGAGTGTTTCAGAGGCTAAAGGACCTTATCAGAACAGTAACAGAGAACTTTCCTTTCTGCTGCCCCTATGCTTTGCATATCTCCAGGACTATGGTATTCTCACTGTTCCCTGGCACTAAATACAGAAAAAACAAAACTCTGGACTAAGAAATTTTTCCCTCTTTGCATTAACATAAACTTTTTGTCTTATTCTTAGTTGTCAACACAGATGATGGTCCCAGAGCTCTTACATTGGAGGATTATTTGAATGGAAAGTTCCAATATAAAACATTTTTTCCATATTGGGTGTCAGGTAAGTAGCAAACATAGATAAGCCTTTTCTCAAACACAGATAAGCCTTTCTAATATGTATTTCCAGACTGGTTTACACAGACTGAGAAATATATTTTCCTTCCAGCTTTACTTTGAATGAATGCTAACTGTGAAATTAAACAAAGTGTTAGTCAAAACTTGTGGTTGAAATTTACTGTTTTGTCAGTCATTCTAGAAAATCCAGGTATTTGATGTTTCAACAGACATGTCTGAGTCAAGTATAAACTACAATTTTACAGAGGCCTTCAGTGTTTTATTTCTTTTACTGTCATATTCACTGCAGTAAGTGAAAGAAATTTGTCAATGTGTCAGTCATTCCTTAAGCAATCTCCTTTTCATGCTTTTCACTGCACTTTTTCACTTACCACTTGTACTGATTGAGGTAGTCTGTCTTACAGGCCCTGTTCTTTGTTTTCAGTAATACTGGGCTCTGCAATGAGGCTGTTCTAATTTCATTTAAGGAAGTGCTGACTCTGCTGAAATTCCTGAGTTCCAGGATATTGCATAGAAAATAAAGTTGAATTTCTGAGTTCCTTAAGGTGGAGACATGAAGTCATTTGCTGCTGATATAAATATTTCTCTGTGGCTTAAGTGCTGCTCTTGTTATCCTGGAGCTGCACAGCCCAGGAGGACTGCAGCTAGCTGGATTACATTCTAGCACACATACTACTCCCATCTCTGGGCTGCCTCGAGCACTGTTCTCTGCCAGCAGCAAGAAGCATAGTGCCCATTCACATGGACTCTCACCAAGCTAGTTTTAGCCCACAGTTTTAGAACTGAAGTAAAGCCTTATACAGCATTGCTTGCGGTAGTTCAATTTTATGATTAACAGTTTGAACTATGTTGTTATCACTTGCATAATTTAAAAATAAGGTCACTGTTTGTTAGAATTCTGTCTGAATGTCTGAAGAATGCAGGCAGAATATCACCTAAACCTAATATTCTTCTTCTCTCTTTATAGCTTTCTCACTTAGACTTATCTTTCCTTTTAACAGTCACAAAACTCACACAAAAGTCATGCCATAGATTCCATAGATAGTCATGCCTACAGCATTCCATATGTCTACTTCTCTTCTAAAACAAGGAATTAAAATTGTATGTCTCATCCTAAGGGTGATTTTAAACACAAATACTGTAACACAAATCACATAAGAGTGCTCAGAAGATCCAAGGGTGATCTAATTTCCTAAAAATGAACATCTTCACAATGTTTCAGGCTGCTTTTTAACTTTGAGTCTTGTTTTCTAGCGACACCAAATATGTAATTCCTTCTCTCTGTTTATAGCGGTGAAAATAATAATCTGAAACTAAAATTCTGATCTTCTTTTTCTACCAAACTATAGCCCAGATCTTGAGCACAGGCAGGGTTAAATTCCATTTTCAATTAAGCCCACTCACCCTCATTTTGTAGGACTTTTGTGAAGGCAGATTCATGCAGTGTCAGTTGCAGGTACAGCTGTTATGTGCAGAATATACAAATGAGAATTTTCTGGTGAAATAATTAGCAAATATCTTTTCTTAAAAAACATTTACATTTTGATATTGACTTTCTAATGGGTCTATCACTGGCATTCTTGATGAGATATTGATGAGAATAAAATCTGGCATTTACTTGTAAAGTTAAATAGTGGATCCTCTGTGCAGTGTACAATCTCAAGCATGTACTCAAGAACCCTGAAGAGAGTTTCTTGATAACTCAAACAGCATCATTAGAAGAAAAACATTTTTATGTAGATGCCAAAAAATATTTGCTTAAAACCTGTTCTTTGAAAGACATGTGAGTTCGCTGATAAACACATTTGTTCTGTAGTATCTTCTGTGAAGGTAACAGACATTTTATCTTGTTTGTAAAGATAATGAATATCTTCATCAGTCTGCAGAAGATGACATTGTTCTTTACAATGTTGAAATCAATTACGCAACCACCATCATGACAAACAGCACTATGGTATGTACCTTTTTAATAAAAAGGCAGAAAAGTGCAATTGTATTTCAAATTACAGCTTAAAAGTGAGTGAGACTAGAATCTAATTTACTTGTTAATTTTTCAGAAACAAGTTAACGCTTCAAATTATGTGATGTCATCAGACCAATATTTCATAGCTCTGGAAAGCAATTATTCAAAGGTAATTATTTTAATATACCTCTTAATGTAATGTTAAATTTTATTTAGTATTTTGTTGATTGTGTTTACCATAGATAAATGTTTCTTGGTACTTTCTTGAGAAAGGGGTAGGCTGTGAAGAGGCAGCTGACTATTTGTAATTAGATTATGTTTTTCAAGGCTAATAATATTCTCTTGTTTAATTTATGCAGCTGTGGAGATACTCTTATACAGCATCGTATCACATTTATGATCTCATTAATGGGTAAGGCCTGGTATTTCTTACAGAGAGCTGTGGTGAATACACTGTAGTGATGTGCTTGCAAGCATTCACTCCAAATCTGTAGTAATGTGACTACCAACTTGCTTTGCTTTTGTCTAAATCTGTCAGGTTACTTGTTTGCTTGAGAAAAAAAATGTTCTCTAGGAAAAATCATACATTCTTTTCATCTGGATTGATTTCTATTTCATGCCTTAAAACTTTCACTGCTCAATACTCTCTTTTGTCTGCATCCCCTTCTACTAATTCATTCTTTTTATCATTGATCTAACCTTCAGCTTTTCTAAAACTCTTGTAACAGCCCGTCCCACATTCCTCAGCAGTCTATAGCTTCTCCCATGGCATTTGGTCTCTTTCCCAAGTTTGGGCAATCTTGGGAAACTCCCCTTTCTACCCAGATGCAGTGGAGGCCATGTGCCTCTGCAGTCGCCTTTTTATGCTGTAAGTAGCAGCACGACCAAATGCTTCATAGTTCTGAGCAACAGGGGCTGCACTGAGCTGCACCTTTCTTGGGAAACTGTTGGCTCGAGGTGCCAGGAGGAAGCTGCTGGGAGCTGATGTGAGTAGAGAGGTGCTGCCTGTGAGTTGGGATCCTCAGGAGTGCTGGACCTGCTGCTGTCGCGCCTGCCTCAGGGTGTGCTGGGTTCACATTTAACCTGCCGAGACTGATGCAGACTGCAGCTACAGCAAATGCCTGTAGGTGCTTGTGCAGCATTTGGGAAGAGATAAGCCTGCTCCTTAGGCTGCTGAATGGGTTTCCAAAGGAGGAAGTTTAAGTCTTTGCCAGCACTGGTGCACACCATCGTGTTAACTGCATGTCTCTGCCCGCCTTAATTGTGCATTGCTCGAGAAACATAAAGCAGTTAGAAAATAACTTTGTGACCTTTTTATTAATGTACAGTATAATGATCCATTTGCACTGTGCACAAAAAGCCATCTCAACTTCTTTCCTTTTTTTAGTGGTTTTGTAACAGAAAATCAGCTTCCACATAAAATTCAGTATATATCCTGGTCACCCGTTGGACACAAATTGGTTAGTAAAGATAATTAAGTGCTAGAATGAATTTGCTTTGTATGGTTAAAAGACATTTATCTGCCTTTGGTTTTATTTTATTAGGCCATATTTTTGACAGGCACATATTTATTAATTTTTGTTATGAGAAATAATGACAAAGAAAAGAGTTTTAACTTGTTCAGATTTTACTGTCTGTGTCTCAGTAGAATAATCCATGTTCTCAGATACATTATATGTTTCAGTTTGCTCACTAGTCTCTATCCAGAATCGACCAACATAATTTTATATAAGATTAAATGCAGTTTCAGGGCCTGAAAACCAATTGGTTTCCCTTTGATGCTGTTTAACACATGAATTTAAAATGGAGATTTACAGATGCAATATTTAAAATCTGTTCTAAAATTTTTTACTGAACATTGAATTTGGCCTGTAATGTATAATTTATTTGCTGAAGTACCAACTCTTGCAGAATTTACAAGGGCTGTTAGTGTACCATTTCCCATTTTGTATTCATTAGGTCTTGCTAGTGTAATGTAGGAGTATTGACTGCAGAAGATCTTGCTCCAATCCTGTTATTGCCTGTACTCTTAAAAAAAACTTTCTTGTCTTTAGGTATATGTATACCAGAATAATATTTATTTGAAACAAAGTCCCAGAGAGGCACCAATTAAAATAACTAGTGATGGAATACAGAATGAAATATTTAATGGGATTCCTGACTGGGTCTATGAAGGTAAATAAATCTTGAAGGGCAACAACAATTGCTTTGTTTGTATTGGTTCCAGTTTTCACGATCCATTTTAAAATATCTGTCATGATACTCTTTTTTTAAGGCCTAAGGATTACTTCTTTTCCATATTGGATTTGCTGTACAATGTATGAATTTTGTATTCATAACACATAATCAAAATCCTGATTTTTTGTTACTGAAACTGTATCAGAACTCAACAAAGTTGTCTTCCTTCTGATGCAAAGGCAGAGGCTGGGAATTAAGAATTAGTTTTAATTTCAGTGAAAATGTGGCACTTCAAAAAAAAAGTAAAAAAACATGCACACAGGAAAATCCCAAGTGAGTTAAGTGGGATCTGTGCATGTTTTGAGATGTTTGATGTCATTTATTTATTGTAACTGTCTTTATGTGTCTAGATTGCTGAGTAGAGTGCTAAAATAGATTGGAAGGTAGATTACAGTTATAAACTATTTTCTTTTCCTCAGAGGAGATGCTAGCAACAAAATATGCACTGTGGTGGTCTCCAAGTGGAAGATATTTAGCATATGTACAATTTAATGATTCTGACATACCAGTTATTGAATATTCATATTTTGGTGAGGACCAGTACCCTAGAAAAATAACTATCCCATACCCAAAGGTATGTTTTATCATTCTTTTGACTTCCTTTCTGTTGAGCAATAAGTTATGACAATGAGAAAATTAACTGTGCTTAATTCCCTAAGTATTACCATGGTTAAATCCATTGTGACTTAAATGAAAGAAAACAAGCTTGGTCAAAGTTCTGAAAAGCTGTAGGTACATACAAAATGTTAAATATCAGTGAAATAAATGGAATGATTCATTTAGGTAAAAAGCCTGTGCAGAAGTGCATGCTTGCATTGTCAAGCCTTAATATTTTTCAATTCGGTTTACTTATGCTGGTGTGTAAACTATACAGTTGTTATTTTTCATTATAGTAAATAAATTATGAGACTAAATTTTTTATTTTTAAAAATAAAGGCTATGGCAGCTTCACTTTATTTGCACACTTCACAGTGCTTTTTGATCTCAAGGGGCTTTGGATTTTAATTGCTTTCAAGTGCCAGATCTAAGGTAAGAAGGTTTTGGGTTGGCATTTCTTCAGCATCTATTAGAGAGCTCTCCCGACTCTTATCATGTTCATATGACTGCAAGGGATCATGTTAATGGAACTTAAGAACTTGCTCACCTGTCAGCTGGGTCACAGTTCTAAAGTAAAACTGGATGGTTTAGACCACACATGGAGAAGAATTAAAAAACTGATAATGTATGCAGTGAAGAAGCAACCATGAAATCAGTTTAAGCGACCATTTCCCAGCTGGGATGTCAAACAGCGCTTGCAATAATGTGAATAAATGGGAGTTTTACACTGAAGTCAGGGTAATGTGTGCTGCAAAGACCCACACTGCAAACAGAACAATGATTCTCACCAAGCATATTTTCTGTAGAGAAACTCAAAGGTTTTCTTTATATATGAAATGATTCAAAATTAAGTAGGTACTACTGCTGCAGTGTCACTCTGAGATCTTGTAAGACCATTTGCTCTATTATACTCAACTGAATTCATATTTTGTAGCCTGTCTACTTTCCTGAAAAGAGTGCTTTGATTTTCCTCAATCTGAATTATTCAGAGCCTGGTTTTAATAACCTAAACATTTTCTTTGAAGGCTGGAGCTAAAAATCCTACTGTTAAAGTGTTTATTGTAGACACTATTAACCCTGAAGCATTTGGGCCTAAGGAGGTGCCGGTTCCTGCAGTCATAGCATCCAGGTAGTGTACCCTCTAGTATGTCTTTTCTTGTTTAAAAAAGTTTTGTCTATTTGTTTTAAACGCTTGAACCTCTGAGCTGTACTTTTTCTGACAGTGTACTGCCATATTAAACTCCTAGAAAGATCAGAAACTAACTAGAAATATTGTATTTTTATTTTGGCTTTCCATATGATACATTAGTACAAAGGATAGAAAAGTACCCTAAAACAGTGGAAGCTTTGCTGTTGTTTTTCAGAGAGCAATGTGAAGGATGCAATCTGTAGCAATTCTTCTATACTCCTGTTGTTTAATAACTGCCATTTCTTCTTTTTTTTTTCTTCTTTTTTTTTTTATTTTTTATATTTTAGTGATCACTATTTTACTTGGCTTACTTGGGTAACAGATACTCGAATCTGTGTGCAGTGGCTGAAGAGAATACAGAACTTTTCAGTCTTAGCTATCTGTGACTTCAAAGAGCATCTAAATACTTGGGACTGTCCAGAGGTAATGAAGTTGGAAATATAAATCCAAAATTACCAAAATTAGCATTTTTTAATCCCTGCCATAATTATATTTCAGTGTTTTATCAAAATAATCTTTTACTAGTTGTGATACCATTTTCAATATATTAATTGCTGGAAGAGGGCTGAAAAATATTAATTACTCCAGGAAATGAAATCATCACATTTTTTTCTTTGTGAAGCTTAAATAACAACCAAACAACAACAGCAACAACCACCAGACAAATGCTATTGAGATGCTTTCAGTAATGTTGTTTATTTCCTTCTTGTGTTAGCATCTTCAAAAGTGGAACCATATAGAATCTGTATTTTTGTAAAGAAAATCTTGCTATGCCATGTTGAAATTCCATAAGTCTGACTAAATCATGTCCTTTTAGATTAATGTTAGATTATTTGAAAGAACATGCATATTCATAGTAAAGCAGGTTTTCTGGAAAAAGAAGTTCTTCTGTTTTATCAAATCATACAGTTGTAGACACACAAGTTTTCAGAAACACAATCAAATCTGAAAATAAAACTTCAGGCTAATTGCAACAGTAGCTACATTTGGTTTCAATATGTCATTCTATGATTTAGTAAATTGGGAAAGAACACCGTGGTCTGATGAACAGAACAGAGCTTTGTAAAGCCTGAAAAGTGTACACACAGATAAATTCATATAGATCCTGAAAGAAAGACAAGCCTGAATTTCAGTAACTCTAGCACAGAGATCTCATTTGTTGTCTTTTAGTATTGGTGCTTTTGACTTATTCTTAGGGTTCATGGTACAGAAAGGTACAGAAACCCTATAAAAACTAACATTAGATGAAACCTTGAACTAATGGGAAATAAAAAGCAAGAATATTTATAAAATCATTCTGTATAACTGATAAATTACAAATTCAGAGTTTATTAACACAGCCTTTTCAGGCTGAAAATAATTTTTACTCCTCTTTAATTTGAAAATTGTTGCTAATTTAAAGGGAATTTAAGGTCCTGTTATTTCAAAAACATTATCATTGAAGTAGTATTCCACAGAGAAATATTGTAATTTATTAGGGAAGAAAACATGTTTAATGCAGCATTTGTTATATTTCCTAAGTAATTATTCCACTTTATAGGTACATTAACACTAAATTTTCACCTTGCCTCCAAGAAAGCTATATTTTAATAATTGCATATTTAATGGAAAGAAAAAAACATATAAGGTTCCTGGTATTCTACCACAATCCATTGAAGTACTTGAACACAAGCTTAACTTTTAGCACATAACCAGTTTTATTTACTTCAATAGATCTGTTTATGTGTTTAAAATTAAGCATGTGCTTAATTGCTTTGCTGGAACCAGACCAGACCAGACCAATTAACATCTTTCAGGACTGTGTTCGTGATCCTTGTTTAATTGCATTTCTCCATGAAACCTTATTTATGGAGTCACTACTGACGTTTCTATAATTCTATATTTATACAGTGATACAATGCTTTTATCACATTAAAGTTTGCACAAATGGCCAATCGAAGGAGTGTGAACAGATGGGACTGCTGCATTAGCTCTATTTGCCATTAGAAAGTATCTCTCTGAACATTTCCTTTGGCAAAAATAGTTCTCTTGTTGAATTCAGATTGCATTGAGCTCTAATGTACAATAAACGTGCTGTGTTTTATGTATTTAAAAATAATAACAAAATATAACCCATAAGATGTTCCTAAAGTGTAGATTCATCAGAAATGTTCACATGTTCAACTCTTGCTCATGTGACTAAACCACAAAAACCAATGTGAGCACTGGAACTATTCATATGAGTGAAAGGTAGGCATATCATGTGAAATTGGGACTACTCAAATGAGAGAAGTAAAATATATCCCTGATGTACTGTGTCATCAAGATTTGAGTCTTAATTTAAAGAAAGGAAAATAATGTTAGGATGCAGATATAAAACAATACATCCCATTTTTATTATCTTAAAAAGAAATAAAATCCATCTTTTCAGTTAGTAGATCAGTGGAGCCCTTGCAAAGTACTAAATAGTCTTCTAAGGGACAAAGACCTGCAACTTTTCCTCAAGTCGCTTTGTAAGGATTAAAGTAGAAGGGAGAACATGTGATTTTAAATAGTAATGAGGTTATGTTGAAGATGAGAAATACAATCCATACAATCCATACAATCCATACAATCCATAAAATCCATACAATCCAGAAAGTAAATCTGTTAAATTTAGTTCATACTGTGAATAAATACTGTATTAAATGAACAGTATAAAGAAAAAAAAATGCAAGATAAAAAAATAAATATATTGATTGGATGCAGAATTTTAAATATATCACTAGAAGCTTTACAAGCAAGACGTAAGTACAAATGTAAAAGCTCCTTTAGATGCATCATTCATGCTCAGTGTAAGTCTGTTTCCAAATCAGCTTTAAGAACAAGGAGTTAAGATCTTCTAAATTTATATTCATAGTTTCAGGATGCCTAGTAGTCACATCATCCAGTGCTCAAAATCAACATCACAGCTCTGAAATCAAACAAAATACAAAGCAGCTGAAAATCTAAACCAAATTTTTAGTATTAGTATTCCTGATATTATTTTACTTTGGATTTTTGTCAAAAAATTAATGAGATTAAGTAGTTGTTCATTCTTGTTTTCAGGTTGCATAATTGCTTTAAATTTTATTTAGGTCTGATGACAGCTGTTAAAAACAATAATCTAATTAATGTAATTACCTTAATCCAGCATTATTATTATTTACTTAGACTTAGACTTCCAACTCTCGAATTTTCATAGCAAATATTCTAAAATTCTCTTTTACAGGCAGCTACTGATTTATTTGAATATTTTGAACCTCCATAAAGTCACTTCTTAAAGAGTGTATGTTTGCTTTTGTTTTTCAGAATCAACAGCACATAGAAGAGAGTCAAACAGGATGGGCAGGCGGCGTAGGTTTTCTTGCTGTACTCTATTTTAATTTAGTTAAAAGCTACAGCTTCCTGCATCTTCCCATCAGTGTTTTGAAACATGAAGCACCCTTCTGAGACATACAGCACTACTGCTGAGACTTGTTGCACTGTAGGACTGAGACTTTTAATGCTGTGCTAGACTTAGTGTCTGGCTACCTACTTTCTAAATTTAAAAACCTATTTCTGTCCTGACCAACTGACTAGACAGGAAAGTTGGTCGAGACAGAAATTAATGAAGGGATGAAATTAATGAAAAGAGGTAGATTTATAGTGCAGTGTAATCTCTAGAAGCATTCTGGAGCCTAAGAATAGATGTAAAATTCCTCTGGTGACACTAGGGCAAGGGATAAAATGGGCTATCACAATATCTTAAGAAGAAAAAAACCTGTCCACTCAGAACAGTTTTAGTGCCAGGTGCTGGACATCTTCAGCTTGGGAGGCACCTTCAAGGTAAGATACCCCACTAGAACGGCAGGCAACTTCTCTGGAGTTACCTCTGGGCAAAAGATGTTTTCTCTGCCCAGTAACCCTAGACAACCATATACCTTTGGAAACTTGCAGTAAAAACAAACCTATGAGGAAATTGTAAGAGCATGAGATCAGTATTTACAGTCATACAGTCCAACAGTGAATATTTAGTGTTGCTTATATTTACTTTCAGGCAGGGGAAGTTAACAGAATCAAGTGTGTGAACCTCACGCTGCCTGAATATCCTGCAGTGAACGTAACAATGAGCTTCAATTTTCAGTGCAACGTCCCTAAAGAGATGTTTTAATGTGAAGATCATATATTTACAAGGATTAGTTATTTTACTTTTTCCTTTTTTTTCTTTTTTTGGCACTTCATTTGAGGTTCTGATGGCAGGTTTTTAGTAGAGCTAAAGAATTTGCACACATGCATAAATCCCAGCTTTTGCCTTTATGGGTTTTCAAGTATTAGGAATCCAAGATACAATCTCCAGGAGAATTTAACTCGTGGTCACAAGTCCTAGTTGAGCTTGAGTTGATATTATTCAAAAGTTATACCCACTCAGGAATGTTTGGCTGTGTTTGACACACTTGCAGGTCATTTCTATGTCTTCATGTTTTAAAACAATAAAACTTACAGCTGCATTATCTTAATGTTGACGGACAATTTTAGTAAAGAAGTGATTGTTTGAAAGGAAGTAAAAGTCGTATGATCTTATCTGGAATAATCTGTTCTTTAAAATTAGTGGAATAGTATGGGAAACTTCAGATACCCATTTCTTTGATGCCATGCTTGCACAGTGAAACAGCCAAACTGAGGTCCACAGAATATTCAGTCTGGCACCATTCATGAATATTAGCTTTATTCAGAAATTTATTTGTTAAAAATAATTTCTGCCTGTTTTTAAACAACTAAAGAAAGAAACTAATTCAGAATATACAAATTATTCTACTTACAAGTAGAGAGCTCACATTTGTGGTGTTCTTGATGTATCCGTATTATCAGTTTAAGAAATCTCAAATGACAGAAATTGTAATGTGGTCATGGGAAGATTGAATATCACAGGTACAAACTTGTGCAAAGTAGTTTGTCCCATTTGAACTGATTAAATAGTCTTGTTACTTTTAGCATGTGTAGTCTAATATGCTAAACAGCTTGGACAGTCTCATGTCTCATCTACTGTTTTTCTTTTATTGTTTCAGTTCTTTGTTTCTGCACCATATTTTACATCCGACAGCAGTTCTTACTACAAAATTTTTAGTGACAAAAATGGTTATAAGCATATTCATTACATCAATGGCTCTGTGGTAAGTCAAGCAAAGTGTTCTACATTGATCTACTGTCCTGAAAGAATTCTGCAATATTCAGTAACTTGAATGTCTCACTACACAGGAGAATGCAATCCAAGTTACAAGTGGAGAATGGGAGGCAATATACATTTTCAGAGTAACAAATGATGCAATGTAAGTGTCATGAAGAAAAAAGATTGTGTTTGTCAGTAAAAGCAACACTTAATCATTTGAACACCGTTTGTTGACTTGTCAGATTATAATTAGGTGTAATTTGTTTATCTGAATATATCCACAACAAATTTGTATGCTAAGGCACTGCATAGGTTGTAAACATGATTATTTACTAAAGATTCTTTGCAAATTACCCTCAATTTTCTATTTATTTTTATCACCCATCTTTGAGAGGCTTATTTAAAAGCAATTTAGTCATGTGGTTAACCTTCATAAAATTTGCAGTTATGTGTCTTTTTATGATCTCTCATTCAGCTTACTGTATAGACAGAAACAGCTTACATAATTGGAGAGATTAGCTCATGAGAATGAAGATAGAACTCCTATTTATATGGCTTATGTCTCACCTAATCATAGTCTGAGCAAAGATTTATTAAGATGAAAGCTATGTAAGCTTAACTACTCTTCCATCACATGCAGAAATCTCAAAAAGTCTAAATTAACTTCCAAGATGGCTTTTCATCTTGATGCTCATTCATAGGTCATCACTGTATGGATTATTTATTAACATATAAATGAATTTGCAGTTTCTATTCGAGCAATGAATTTGAAGGCTATCCAGGAAGAAGGAATATTTACAAGTAAGTGTTATCAACATTTTCTTAATTATAGTAGGTCAATAGAAGGTGTCTGGATTTGTCAATAAAACAATTTAGTTTCAAGATGTTTAATGTGTAATGTCACAAGCTATTTTAACTAAATCTTAACATCAGATTCCATCTGACAATCAAGGAAAAATGACATCTAACATTTAAATATACTCTTGGGAAAAATTGATTAAAAGACCAAGTGTTTATTTTTAATTTAACTGTTCTGAAAGTATAGGGCCTGCATTCAAGAATATGAGACAGACACATGTAAAGTTAATTTTAGCAAAATAACCGTTGCTTTATTTGATTTTTGTCTTAGAATCAGCATTGGAAGTAAACCTATGAGAAAACAATGCATTACTTGCAATTTAAGAAAAGAGAGATGTCAGTATTATACAGCAAGATTCAGTGAACGTTCTAAGTATTATGCCTTGATCTGTTATGGTATGTATGGCACGGGAGCAAATATAATCTGTTGTTATTTAAAATTTATCAGCACTGTAGTTAATACTGATTACCTCAAATTATTTTTGTATGACTCACAGAAATGTCACAATAACGGGGAAAGATTTCCAGAAAGAGACTTCCCATGTTCAAAAATTTTGTGAAGGTGTTTCAGTAAATACAGATATATTCAGGATTTTCTTAATTTTTCAACAAAAAGCTTGGGGTTTTGATAATTAGAAACAAATTTGTGAATGTCCTTCATGCCACAAGACACTTTAATCCAGCTCATGTTTTTTCTTACAGCAGACAGAGCAGGATTTAGAAATATATACTGTTTTCCAGTTTATGTCATCAAAGTTAGCTGTGACTTTGCTTAGCTTCAGTGTGTGTTTCTCAACTGAAATTATTAAGACCTGTGTCAGCCATAAATGTTGGCTATTTAGCACCTGAGAACATTTTTAATAACTGATCTAAGAAAAATTCAGTTCTACATAGACAAGACACAAGTATTAAATGAAGTCTTAGCTCCTTTGTAATAGATGATTTCAGTGATCTGAGGTTTCATCCACTGCTGTACTCAAAAAACAGTGACATCACAATATTAAAAAAAAGAGGAAGAGTATCCAAGGTTTTCCTTTTGTTTACTTTTTTAAAGTTTACTGTTCTTGTGATTCTGCACCAACTGATCAGCTGAAAAGTTCCTTAGGACTTCTGTTGAGCAGAGAACCAAATGTAGCAAATAACAACACCTTTCAATCATCCTTGCACAAAATAGTCAGTAAGGTCGTCACCATGTGAAAGGCACTCACCTTCACAAACACAATGAGACATGTTCTCAGAAGAATGTTTCACACTGGTAATTCTGCACTCACCTTATGTAATCACATCTCAGGTATTAACTGGATGTCACTTCATCTCTAGGGAGGAAGCGTTGGTAGATTTCTTCCATTATGTTTGCTAAGCAATGCCTGTATATATGCAAGTCTTTGTACATACAGTACCTTATGTATTGCTGCAGGGACTAGTGGGTTATACAGCAGAGAAGGTTCTGATTTCTGCATCAAATTTGAGCTCTTTAGCTCCTGTCACTTATCAGTTTTAATGTAACACACACTGCATCACTAAATTCCAGCTTCAAACTGCAAATTGACTTTTTATCATTCTTACAACAGGTCCCGGGATTCCCATTTCTACTCTTTTTGAGAACCGTGGTGATAGAGGTACCGCAAGTATCCTGCCTATTTCTGAGCAATTGGTATATTCCTTTACCTCTAATCCAGATCAAGGCTTTCTAATGCAATACTTAGGATTGTGATCAAGAAGCCTTTCATCTTGTTTGGTATTAAAATAAGTAGCGTCTTTCTAGATTTGTTCATTAGTAAAATCCAAATGTGAATGAACACACCAATATGCTTATCTCAGTTCCTGAGTCCAGCACTTTTATAGCATCCTACTGTTTTTCCTGTTTACAGACTGTAGATAAAATGAACATGGGCAACTCTTTGTCTACCAAATTTTGAGTAAAACTTTGTAGAAAACATTATTGTGATTTCCAGAATATTCCTTTTCACATTTTAATGAACACAAGACTTTCTTTTTCATGAAGCAACACTACCTTATACAAAAGACAATAGTGTACTATTTAGAGTTTACAGTTTGACCTATTGTGCTCTACTAATTAGAATTTGGATCAATTACTTCCTCTTCAGCCATCAGTAGAGATGTTGGAGAAGAGCAGAAGCTCTTTCTGATGATCAGTTCAAATAACTGCTTCAGACAAGTTGTAATTACTGATACAAAATGTGATCTTCAGCAAGAAACATTCAGAGCCCTTATTCTTTAAGTAGCCTGTTAGTGAAGACTGTTTGCAACCAAGCCAAGCAGGAACTTTCTAACTATGAAAATATTAATTGTTCTGCAGTGAATCTTCACTCTCTGTCCCTTGTTTTTTTCCTACAAGTTCTTCTCCAGCTTTAAGTTTTCAGTTCCTGGAATGTTATGAAAACTAGCATGGTTCTGTATAAACTTCAGTGATTTGGCATTCCCTTCCTTCCCCAATAATCAGTGGAAATGAGCTGGTAGTTGTAATGGTCCTTACAGTTCAACCTGCATTGATAACTCACTGTTCAGTGAGTGTTGTCTGACCAAAAGAAACACAAAAACATAAGGAAGAGAAATGCTGCAATATCGTTAAACTAACCTAATCCATGGTGGTTCTGTAGAAGTCAGTGAATTGCAACATCATATTATTTAGACTCCAATAATAGTTGATACATCTTATTTTATAACCACCTAATTTTTTTTTCAAATGGAGCAGATAGGTTAACGTGTCTATTGCAGTTATGGTATAGAAACACTGTGTTTTGGTATTTCTTTTGCAGAAGGTTTAAATACAGAGAATTCATGGATTTTTTAATATATACTTAATCCATTGTTATAGCTCTCTGTTTTTCCTGATTCACTGTTACCTTTTATGTAAAGGGCCCCTACTATCTTATCAAACTACGCATTGTTTGAAATACAACTAAGTGCCCAACTGCAGTTATGTGTTCTTAACCTCTCTGCAGCAGAGAAAATTTCCTGTAATGGATATTCACCGCTGGTTTCATCATGCCTCCCTCTTCTGTGCTGTTATTCTCAGGAATAAAAAACAAATTCAGGCTTCTCTTTGACTTCTTCATTACCTTTTTTGAATTAATTTTCCTTCAGTTCCTTGCTTTCATAATCTCTTCTGTGGAACAAAACTATTTTTAGTAAATCCATTTTCATTGCAGTTGGCAGCATTTTGAGACTTTATCACCCATGAATTTTAGTAGGAGACAGTTAAACTGACATAGATCAGTTTGGAAGTTCCTTCCAGGATGCCTACAATTCAGTTGTGGTGATGGGGAAGTTTCAGGAGTTTTGAGGGGAAGGATGAAAAAGGGTTCAGCTGAGTTTGCATGAGTATCCAAAGGCAGAATGATCTTTCAGCCATAAAAAACCCACTTGAATCTGCAAAACTTGTCAAGACTACTTTAAAAGAACAAATTCCAGTATTATATTTCTGGCATGTCCTAAGTACTACGTAGCTCAATATATGTTGAGAGAAGAATACTTCTTGTACTTTTTTTGAACATTTCCAGAAACAAGGAGGAGGGAAAGGTAAAGGAGAAAAGGAAAATCTCCCACAGTTTTAAAAGGTCCTTTCAATCTGAAAGTGAAGCTAAAGTCACGGATTTCCATTATGTGGAAATATCTGTTCCATTTCAGTATTCTTCATCCCTCACTACTCATGGGAAAACACATAAATAAACAAGACCCAATGGATTCATAATATACAGTTCTGCAGTCTGTCCCGTAAATTAATAAAATTTTAAACAGTACTCTTTAAATTATGTAACTGTAAATTTGGTCTAAAGTAAAATAATAAATATTAGTACTGTTTAGATTAAAAAATAGGAATAAAAAATATTTACTAAGTGAACAGGACAGTGAGATGGTAAGTCTGGTGTCTTTGGGTAGAAACGTATCACAGTGGTTGAGTGAAGGTTTGCCATAAACCCTTGAGAAATTGAATTTCCTGTATTACCCAGAAAGAAGACATTCCCTGAGGACCGTGTGCTTGACCACACTGCCCAAGGGTCTCGGAGGTTGAGCTGATGTTAGTCTGATAGGCGAGAGAGGAGATACAGGAGATACAGGACTGTGTTTTGCACAACGCCATGAATTTTGCATTTTCCAGCTCCCCCATTTTACAAAACTGGGATGAGGGATCTGCAGGAGAAAGCTGTTTCTTCTTAACATGCGGGACTCTAACACTCAGAGGCAACATGTGAAATGATTTGCATTGCAAAATGTACATCCTATAAAAATCTAACGAGTATTTGTGCACTGCAATACCAGTGCTTTTCTTTCATTTAGCTATGTGATCAAGCCCAATTAGAAGTGTCTGAGTGGATTTCATTACTCTGCTTGTAAAATTCACAGATTTCTTTTCTGTTCTAATAACACAAAGTAAAGGAATCTTAATTACTGAAGAGAAATTAACAATAAATCAGTTAATAATTCAGGCATTTCTTTTACTTAGAGCTCAGAGTATTGGAAGACAATTGGGAATTGCAGTCTGCTTTGCAAGAGATCAGACTGCCAAAAGAAGAAATTAATAAGCTTGAAGTGGATGGTATAAGTAAGAATTACACATTTTTATTGCACTTTTTATTCTTACCATTTTAATGTTTTGCCCTAACTTTGTTATAGTAAATATTTTCTGTCTGTAGAACAAAGTTGTTAGCCTGTCAGATTGGGAAGAAGAGGCCTGGTTCTGCCCTGTTCAATAACAGCTAATTTGTCTATGCCTCAGGGTATCCCTCAGTAAAACAGTAGTTTAAAATACATTTGTTTCAGAACGTAAGTTTTTAAAAAATCTTTAATGCTATTGGTAAAGAGTTTAAATATTGTATAAAAACAATATAATAGGGTGGTAATAAAATGGGAAATGTAAACTGCTGTTCATGTGTTATGCATTATATTGACTTGCTTCCACTGTTCTTTTCAGTAGCGACCAACAGTATCTCATGGTAATAAATCAGTGTAAGGTTTCCAAAATGAATATCCGATAATCTTAAAATGGTTGTGCTTTTCTAGGCAGCTGGAAAAACTGACAACCTAGACTTTTGTGAAGTAATAATTTAATGCATAGCTAAATTAAAGTAAATGTGGGTTTCTTCTGAGCTGTTCTTCAACAGCTCAGTATAAACAGTTAATTGCATCAGTTCTGTGATTCACAGTTCGTGCTTTGTGTACTATGTGCTGATTCATGTTCATATACTGTTACACCAGTCTCTGGATTATGCCTGGAGGAGTTGTTTCAAGCATTAAGAATGTAATTTTAATTTATCTTTTCTAGCTTTGTGGTACAAAATGCTTCTGCCTCCACAGTTCGATAGATCCAAGAAGTACCCTCTGCTTATTCAGGTGTATGTAGCTCTTCCTTCCTTTGAATGTTGTTGTTTTGTTAGAAAACATACTTTTTCTGATTTAACAAAACCTGGGACATTAGCAATATTTTATAAAGCAAAACTACTTAGTTCTGTTTTGTTTGCTGTGGTTTTTCAGTATATTTCTGGAATACAAATTCATCCCAATGGAGATCGATAAGGATTTTAATGTTAATCTTAGCATGGTAAGGATTACTTTCTCAGAGCTTTCTCTGACAAAGGCTAAAATCATGTGGGCTACTCCTTGTAGATCTTAGCTCTGTTGCTGCTTCTGTTGATCATGAGATTGTCTGAAAGTATTGATTTCAGCTCTGCTAATAAGAAAAACATACAAGAGCCTGCTTCATTTTTTTTTAAGGAGAAAAGAAAAAGCCAAGTGGACTTGCTTGTTAAGAGCATTTGACATAATTTATTGCAATCAGAAAAGGCAATAAAAATTGCAGTTGCGAAAGAAAGAAAGAAAAAAAAGATGCAGAAATGAGGGCTGACCTGGTGTAATAAACTTCACATCATTTTTTTATTAACCAGTGATGATCCAAAGGTCCAAGAATGCTAAGTATGTTTGAAGTTCAGAGTAGAAGAGTCCTGTCCTTGAGGTCAAATGTGTAATTTGCATTAGGCTGTTCTCAGGAGGAGTGTCTCTATACTGCTCAGCTATGTAGGGTGTGTTCTGCCTGCAGCTCCAACAGCACATGATATTCCCTGCTGAAGCAAATAAGGTCTGAGGATAACCAAAAGTGTAAGGAGCTGGATTTCTTTTTCTCGTTTTATTTGGAATTACTGACTGCATGTAGAAATCAAATGCAAAAAAGCAGAAAAGCACCAAAAAGGGCTGTTACTCCTAAGAAATTTGGAGAGAGCAAAGAATTGAATCTTTGAGGGATGGCTCTTGCAAGGATTCCCCTTAGGACAAGCAGCTGATACCGCACCATTTAGTCTGAGATGAAACTAATTATTTGCCTTAGGAATAAGACCTAAATTATTAAAATGGATTTTAGATAGCAAAATCTCATAACATGAAAATATTAGTAGAACTGTTTGTCTACTGAGCTCTCTGAACCAGAGTCATGTAGCAAAATACATGTGGAGAAAGTTATATCAGTACCAATAGCTATAGTCCAATGTCCAATAACCATTTATAAATTTGTCAGTATGAGTTGAAAATGTGTGAATTTTCATCCTCAGGTATGGAGGACCTTGCAGTCAGAATGTAAAGGAAACCTTCAGCATTAGCTGGATAACCTATCTTGCAAGCAAAGAGGGAATTATTGTTGCTCTGGTGGATGGCAGAGGGACAGCTTACCAAGGTGACAAGATTTTGCATGCAGTATATCGAAGACTTGGAGTGTATGAGGTTGAGGACCAAATCTCAGCAGTTAAGTAAGTAGATTATCTCCTTGTATAGCTGTTGTATTTGCACACCAAGAAGTAGTTAGATGGAAGAAATACTGAATTCTCAGCCTTTATTCTGAAGCCCTGAGGTCTCCAGTGTTTAAGACAAAAACACTTGTAAAAATAAAATATTAGCATTTGCTTGATGTCAGTGAGGTTTTGTCTGGTATGTTAAGTCCATATACCACTAAATCCATATTTGGACCTCACCACTTGTATTGCATAAGAGAATCATCAGAGGCTTCAGTCCTAAGCCTAAAGAAATACAATTGTCAGTGGCAGGGGTAAGACAATTATCCATTTTTCTGAAGTTATTTCCTATAGGGCAAGCCTACCTCAGTGACCACAGAGATTAGCCAGAGATCCATAGGGATTAACCTCACTGATTACCTAAAGGTCAGATGAGATTTTTGTAGCAAAACTGAACCTGACACAAATGTTCTACAGGTCAATGAGTCACAAACTTGCATTCTGTGCTGTTGTAGGATGGTTAAGAACAACAGAAAGTACCTGATAAAGGTTCCCCAACAGCTGCCCCTCTGCATGAAAACACGTAAAAGTGTTCCAAGGGAAACCAGAGATTTTGGGAGGAAGTGAAATCTGAGGATTGCAAAGAAAGGTTGTCCTAATTTTACAGATGCAGTAGCACTGCTAAAGTGAGCATTTGCAGAAGTGTTAGTTTGAACCCCACAGAGATGACTGCAAGGCGGGAATTTAGCCTAGCCTTTGGTGTGGAATTGGCCCATCAGAGTATGGATAGATTTCCAGGTGCAACAGTAAATACCGTATTTCCTCCAGACTTGACTGATACTCAAGTATCTTAGCTGGAAATTGGATGTGGCAACCCAGGTTTTCACAGCTTTCTCTGCTTGTTTGAGAGCACTGCCTGTACTTACAAGTGTGTGTGAGGAGGATATCTGTTCCTTCCTCTTTCTGCTCTGTGATAATTCATTTCTTCTTCAGTGTTATAAATGCACCATTATCTTTTTCAGTGATAAATGAAACAGAATAGCTGTATATCATGTCAAGTTTTTCCATTATTCTGTTATTTTATTTTCTGTCTTGAAACTTCTAGGAGGAGTGGCATATTTCAAAATATCACCAGAATGCTTCTATATTATTCTGAATTGTCACTCAAATGATTATCAGAGGGAATATCAGAGGAAACCTAAACTGATTCTGAAGTTGCAAAATCTGCTGAGACTAGACCATGAAAAAATGACCTCAGACTTCACACTTCCCAGTTTTCTGTCAGCACCTAGACGAAATTTCTGTCAGCACCTAGACTAAATTTTTGTTCAGTTAAATGTAGTGCATGCCATCTTCCTGATCTAACACATGGATTAAGATGCATAGTTTTTAGAGAGCCTCTGTAATCTAGTGGGAAGTTCCTGGAGGGGCTTTTACTGTAGGTGGAGCCCCTGGGATTAAGACAGTAATATAACAAAGCTGAGTAATTTTTTGGCTTTTCTGACTCTGTCCCACCTGGGTAGTATCCCACATTTTGGATGTTGTCAGTTCACTGGGGTTTGTCCTAGTAAATACAGCTACTATGTGTCCTGATGTGTATCTGAACCTATTGTGCTTATTTGTCACTCTCAACCCTTTGTGGTCTTTTGCCTCATCCTCTTTTCTTTGCTGTTGCTAATACATCTTTAGAAATACAGTCTACACGCTCTGATGCAGGATATTTGTAGGAGACCTAATATTTATGGTTCTCTTTGACATGTTTGACTCTTGAGAGCATAAGCAGTTTTTCACCTTTTATACATTTCAAGCTTATTACCTGCTTGGAGCATTAGTAGATGATTCCTTCATTATTATTTTTTATTAAAGTAGCTACAAGAGCTTTTTACTTTTCAGGCACATAAAACAAAAGCTTATTTCTCCAGGGAATCCCTAATCTCCTCAGAGGTCGATACTGTTCCTCTTGAGAAATCGAAGTATTAACTCACTGTGACATCAGTATGTTGAGTATCTTGCAGGATAAAGTCTGAATGTTAATGGTAATCCAGCACTTTTGGTGCTAAAGCAGAGAAAATGATCCTCATCCACTGGAACAAAAATTATTTTGATGAAAGTATTAATTTCAGTGGTTTTTAGTCTTTCAGGAAAAATTGTTCCTCTTCTCTTTCAACACTTATTGATTGAATAGTTGATGTTTGTAGAAATCAGGCATGCTATGTTGATTGTCAGTTTGCTCAAATTGGTGGGATATGTGGAAAAAAAAAGTGAAAGAAAAACTATTTACACTAATTTGTCATTGTATTATCCATTTTTATAATAATGCATTTGCTGCTGTGATTTTATTTTCCACAGAAAATTTATAGAAATGGGCTTTATTGATGAGAAACGAATAGCAATATGGGGCTGGGTAAGTGATAGGATTTTTTACATCTATCTTTAAATAATCTTTTTCTTTTTTTATTATTATTCCTGGTTGCATCTTAAATATGCATAAGATTTCTTCTGCAAATGTGTGATGGTATTGCCAAAGGGGATGGTTCCTACTGCTACTTATATACATGCAATTGCAACAGTTAAAGCCCCCAAAAATGAATCTTTGGCATCTCAAGAGGGAATTTTGAAAAACTCATGTCTAATGAGCTCATTGTTTGGACTGGAAGTTAAGCCAAATTAAGACATTTTGTTTGGCTTTACTTTTAACTTAGGGATTTACTGGCATGATGTCAAAATTCAAGTATTGTCCTTTCTGATCTGAGATTAAAATAGTGAGAAAATTCCTATGACTGTCTCTCATGAGAAAATGTGACCCCTGCATCATCCTGAGTCACTGTGTCCTTGACTGGCTTTGCAATGGTCATCAGGGATGAATCTGGGTCTGAGGGGTTTACAACATTGACAGCTTCACCAAGACGTGGAAAAATTGGACAGTCATTCCAAATTATTAGCCAGTCTATTTTTCATCATTGTTTTTTTCATGTATTTGTCTTTGTAATGCTCCCCGAACCTTTAATAGCCAGATGTATTGCCTGATCTTAGACAGCACATAAGCAGAATTGCTAAAATCATTTTATGAAGCTTCTATCAACCAATATTTAAGTTACTTTGGTAGTTACTACTGTAACACCAGAATAAAATGGATACCATATGGTGAAATTAAGTGACACAGACACTTAGAAGTAAATAATTCTAAAGTGACATTAGATACTTTAAGGCCTCAAGAAAATATTTTCTTTTTTAAATCACATCATATTTTATTTCACCACAGTATTTCCAGAATCAAGTAAGAGCTTGGACACATTGTATTCCAGTAGTGGATATAATATTAAAAAAAGGCACTACTGGCAAACGTTTTAGTCTTTTTTTCCAATTTATTTCCAGTTTATTATACCATTTCCTGGTCTGTAAGCTTTGAAAGATGTTGAAAGGTATTTCCTTATTTATAGGCTGCAGCTTAGGGAGTGTGCATGAACTCATGCTCAGACTCATCAAACTCTTCAAGGTGACAAAAGCTCTTAAATAACCACTAAAGTAATTTGGGTTGTGAACTCTCTCTCTCAGCCTGTTACAGTGAATATATTTATCTGTCCAATCCTAATCCCTTACATTTTAGCTTTGTGGACTGATTTTTGAAAGATCAAATGAGCAAATCAGATGAGTTGGAAAATTTCTACGAGTTACTGTTTCTACTATTGTATTCCTCACTATCACTTTGAAGTAAAGAGGATGGACTAACGAATTCTATACCAAAAAATTAATAATTCTGCTTATTTCTATAGTCTTTCATATGCTACTGAAGTAGTCTTCAGAATTGTTCATGACACATCATATTTTTTATCCCTTCCTCCATTCCAAAGTAAACAGAAACCCATTATTTTGCAAAGAGCTTACAGGAGTTTTTCCAACCTCAGTTTCCACATCCTGTGGAGAGCCAAACCAAAGGCTTTTTATTTACATTTTTGTCCTGTCTCAGCAACTAGCTCCCTTCAGCTTCACAGATTTATTCTTGTATCCAGGCTTACTTACTGCTTTACCCTTCTTACAGCCATGAAGTTATTCTTCTTTTCTGGATCCCAGTTTGGGGAATCAGGCCAGAGAATACTAGGAACAGTGGCAGGCAGTAGGGGGGAATTGCTCCATCCTGAGGTAGATGAGTATGTTAGTACTGATGATTGAGTTGGTTCAATATGCTAATCTATAGCAAAAATTAGGTTTTTAAGGGAGGGGAGGAACATCTAACCTCTTCTTGGAGGTGCACTGTGAAGAGCTGAGAGGCAATGAAAATAAGCTTCCAGAAGGAAAGTTTCTGTTTGGTTTTTGGAACAAAAAATAAAGACAACATTGCTCACTGTTGAAGCAGATTGAGTGGAGAGGATGTGTGCTGTGGAGGTGATGGGATCAGTATCAGTTACAACTGAAGTTAGCCTTGTTTTGAGCTATTGGTTGTGTTAGATTACCATGAAGGATGCTACCAAATTAAATTTCTCTGTGATTGAAAGTGGTAATAAAAGCAGTATCCTGTGATAAACACTGAAGCAGCAAAAAAAAGAAGTGAATTGATAAAAATGTGTAATCTCTCTCACAAGAAATTACATCAGATACATTTCATATCAATAAATTAATTTCAAAAAACCTCAACCTTTCATTACTTTGTCCTCCATGCATTCAAAGCCAATTGGATAATTTGGAATTAATTCATATGATTTTGATTCAGAAAACAGAATGATACTTCACCAGCAATTTTAAACTGTCTGTGATTTCCTCCTAGTCCTATGGTGGCTATGTAACTTCTTTGGCACTTGGATCTGGCAGTGGAGTATTTAAATGTGGAATGGCTGTGGCTCCTGTTTCGAGCTGGGAATATTACGGTATGGAAACTTGTCATAAATACTGACTTGGAAAGCAAGATGTAGCATTTAATGACTTCTTAAATTAAATCATTGCAGGAGACTGGCAATTTGAAACATAAAGACATTCAAATTACCTAGATTTAAAACTTTTAAGACCTTAAGTTTAATGTTTTTCTAGCTGAAAATAACTGAGTGCAACTGGCAGTTTGGAACTGACTTTGTCACAAAGAAGGTATGTCTGGATAACTCCATATGCACTTCTGTAACAGTAAGTGTATAAAGCCCTCTCAGTAAACTGCTATTAAGGAGTGATCTGCCTAAAAATCCTGTTAAAACCTTATCACTGAATTCAGAAGCAGCTGAACTGATTTATCTGCTATTAACAGAATCATAGTACTTTTCAACTTCTGACACCACAGATGACCTGTGTCAGGAATCATTAGTTCTGATTTGTTGTTTCCAAAAAGCAGTGGAAAAGAGCACTATTGTGTTTGATATAATTTTTTTTAATTAAATACTTTGCCCTTGAAACGTTTCTCAGCCACACCCCCTGTATTGCTGTGTTACAATGCATTTATTTATATTTATGGAATTAGGCTCCAAACTGTTGAGAGGAAACAACACTGAGAGTATACTCCCAAGGCCTTTCTGTGTGAATAAAGCAGGCACATACTCATACTTGCCGACCTGTTAAGCTTTTGGCATGGTGTTAAGGAACCTTAGTATAAAAAAAAAATCATGGCATGAATATTTTCAATGAGGAAAATGTAGCACTTTGAACACATTTACTTAGCATATGGTCGTTTTCTAAGAAGTCTTGGTTATGAGAAAAATTTTTGGTTAAATGGGAAAGATTCCTTCCCTGACTGCTAGCACAGACATTCCTTGTATTTATGGTGTTTTGCAAACAAAGGGGAAAATATTTGTATGACACAGGAAGCATAGTCTTCGTGTTTTCACTGGCATCAAGATTTTTTTTAAGACTTTTTTACTCATGATCACAAAATTATTTCCAGAATGCAGGCATAAAGCACTGCTTTTGCACAAGTCCTTTAATAAAAGATGGGTTATAAAAATTTGTTCCAGCATCACAATTCAAATGAAGTTTTCAAGTTCAAGCAGATTAGAGCTGCACCAATGCAATCTCTAAGTCAGCTGAATTTTCAGGCAGCAATTAAAAAATCTTGCTGAAAACACACTGTAAAATCCAAACAGGCAAATGTACCTCCACTAAGGAAGGAAGGAAACCAAAGGAAGTCATGAGTCATAAGTTTTGGCAAACAGATCATGTTAACATTATGTGAACTGTGTTAGGGGCAAAACTACAGGATGTTACCTCCTCGAGTCTCTGAGTAGTATCAGAGGATGTCAGAGGATGTACTGGCCCCTAGAGTTTCTAAATTCTGTCCAACTCTCTTTTAGATGCACAGGTGAAGTTCTGGACCATAATCTTTTGTCAGAAGCTGTCCCACCCCCCTATATTTTGAGTGAGAGTTAATAACAGCTGAACAGTTACAAGATGGAAAGGAAGATTCCATTCAGGGACAATGTATAGTTAAAAGCATTATATCTGTGACTGTTTTATTAAAATTTATTTAAATTCATCTGCTTTTCCTTCCTCAATAACTGACAAGCTGGATCTTCCCCTTAGTCATTTTAATGCAATTCTGCTGACCTCTGTGGACTTGTTGTAGCTATATTGGTAGAAGAGAGTGGAAAAATTGGCTCAGAGTACTGTAAAAATGCCAGCCATTCAGAAAGAGTCTATTTTATTGAAAACTTAAGCCTGATATGGTTGTTTGACACTGTGTTGACAACAGATATTGCACATTTTCTGTTTTCATGGAATGATAAAGGATTTTGATAAAAGATAGGCTACTTAAATTTTTTTGCTACTTATATTACAAATTATCTTCAGAAGCCTTGCTTGGCTGATCTGGGAGACATTGTACACATCTTTAGCTCTCAGTGGCAGCACATGTAAATGATACATAATAAAATATGGGAACAAGAGTATATTGATTCATTTTCTTTTCCTGGGAGGATTCCCGTTTCTAGTTTTTTAATAAAATTTTTCTAATACAATTTATCAAATTGGACAAAATAGAAAATCCCAATTCCTTAAAGTTTGCAGTGGCCACCACCTGTCTTTTGAGAGGGAAAGATTACAGCTCTTCTTAGAAAGCCCTGACTCCCTTAAATAAATGAAATTCTTGTAATACTGCAGCTTGACTGCTCAATATGTGTCAGTTCCTCTTTCAAGGCAAGGTCATAAAGAAAGTAATCTTCTGGTAGTAGCAGCTGCTGTGTCAGTTTTCCATAAATTTTCATAACAGCTCCTACTAAAAGTACATATACTGAGGCAGCTCAAAGAGAGATATTTCTACAGATTTCTTGGTGATGGATACTGTTCAGTTATTCACATTTATTTTGTTCATCAAATCTGTTACCAGGCTTTGTTGTAGTTAGGAAAAGGAATTGAACAGAGACCTGAAAGCAATGGGGCACCTTTTCAGTTAATCCCTGCATCCTTTCCTGCTCCTCCTAGTTGCTGCATATATACATTCAATAGGAAAAGGACAACATGCTTATCCATATTTACTGCTAATACACATACAAATCCTCAGCTCCTCTTTTTAAGTTGTCAAAATTAGTCTGTGTCATCTTTCCACCATGCACCTTTATTGACTTATTGCCTTATTCAACTGATTTCTGGGGTTCAACCCAACAGCATAAAGCATCATCAATTAATTACCTTTATCCACAAAACCTAGATGAGCATAAAACCACTATTTCTGCAAAGATGTTTTGGAGAACAGTAAATAATTAGCCTTCATAGCTGATTTTAAAAATATGTTTAGATTTGGTGTATTATGAGGAAACCAAGAACAGACACAGTTAAACATAATTTAATATCCTATGTGTCACTGAAGCCACAAAATATCTGCACTTTCTTTATCTATAGCTTTTTTTCTTCTTTAATTTCAGCGTCGATCTACACAGAACGATTTATGGGTCTTCCTATAAAGTCCGATAATCTTGAGCACTATAAGGTGAGAATTCTGTTTCTCTTCTAAACTGCCTTAAACTTGAACCACACTTCCATGGATCAGTGGAACTGTGAAGCAGGAAAGTGGCCCACCAGCTCTCATGGTGCACTCCTTTTGTAGCAAAACTACTGCTGTGAAAATCTACATAATTAATAGTGGATTTGTATTTATAAATACCAAAAATGCTAAATGGAAGTCCTTATTTTCTTACTTGGACAAGTCAGACTGTTCTGCCAGTGCAAACCATTAGCCTAGAAAAGAACTCAAGAGGGATTAAAATGTTGATATTGATACAGTTTTGGTTGGTACTGTTAGCTGTAATATGCAAACTGCTTCATGCAAATTTAGCCCTCTTATAGTAAGATCATAAGCATAATAAATGCTTCCTCTACCTAGAACAGGTTGCCATTCTTTTCTTCACATTGATAGGAGGTTTGTAGTTTCCTCTAGCGGTACACTCAGGCCAGCACTGGATATGGAGAGGCCTGAATTAACATCCAATGAACTTAGTGGAAACACTCCTGTTAAAGATTTGGACTGTTCTCAGTATGTATTTCCATCCCAGCTCAAAGAACAGAAATAATACCAAACCGGCCTGGTAGAGCTGTCTTGGTAGCCAGGAATTAGAGCATTTTGGGAATGACATGACTAGTGCTGTCCTTTGTATGAATTGGCCCCTAGAAAAGACACTAAATACCAAATCTGGTTCTGATAGTGTAGAGACATTTGTGACAGCACAGAAAGCTACCTGCTGCAAGCCAAGCCTGTACAGGGATCTTTTATGGACAGATTACATCAATATGGCACAGATTAATATTTTTCTCCTGCTAGTGCTTTTCAGAACACATGCAAAAGATGTAAGAAAAAAACAGTATTTATTTATAGTTATTCCTGTCCTGAAGCCAAAGTCACAGATCACAGATGCACAGAATCATTTAGTTTGGAAAAGACCTCTGAGATCATCAGGTCCAGCCATTAACCTTACACTGCCAAATGCACCACTAAACCATGTCCCCAAGTGCCACATCTACATTTCTTTTAAAAACCTTCCCAGATGGTGACTCAAGCACTGCCCTGAACAGTTTGTTCCAATGCCTGACAACCCTTTCCATGAAGAAATGTTTCCTCATGTCCAGTCTAAACCTCCTCTGGCACAATTTGAGGCCATTTCCTCTTGTACAGTTTATTGTTGCCTGGGACAAGAGGCTGACCCCCACCTGGATAAAATATACTTTCAAGGAGTGATAGAGAATGTTAAGGTCCCTCCTGAGCCTCCTCTTCTCTCTGGCTAAACACCTGCAGCCATTCCTCAGAGGAATCCCTCTTCAGATCCTCCCCAGCTCTGTTACCCTTCTCAGGATACACTCCAGCACCTCAGTGTCTTTCTTGGGCCCAAAACTGAACACAGGATTCAAGGTGTGGCCTTACCAGTGGCTAGCACAGGATGATCACTTCTCTGGTTTGCTAGCCACACTACTTTTGGTACAGGCCAGGATGGCTCTGGCCTTCTTGGCCCCTTGGGCATGCACTGGTTCATGTTCAGCTGCTGTCAACCAATACCCACAGGTCCTTTTCTACCAGAGAGCTTTCCAGCCACCCTTCCACATGGCCCCTAGGGCTGCACAGGGGCGGTTGTGACCCAAGAGCAGGACACAGCACTTTGCCTTCTTTAGCCTCAGGCTTTGGGTCATTGATCCAGGTTCTTCAGATCCCTCTGTAGAGACTGATGTGTGTATCTATATTATTTATATTTATATTTATATTTACATTTACATTACATTTACATTTATATTTATATTTACAGCCATATACATGGTTTCTATTGTAATCTCAGATTGACATGAAGTCACTGCTCTCATGTCAGTTCAACTGTTTGATTGTTTTTCTACTAGGTAATGAAAGCCTTTCAGCACTACAAACAAGTGGTTTAAATTCAAGTTGCTGAACTGTTCTTTTTTCCTCTCAATAGAATTCAACTGTGATGGCAAGAGCAAAGAATTTCCAAAACGTAGAGTATCTTCTCATCCATGGAACAGCAGATGGTGAGGTTTGCAAATGGCAGAACAAACACAGAGCCAGAATCACTTTGTTTGAAAAACATTAGGCATCTATCTTTGATTGGGTCAGGACTTAGATCTTTGGTAGATTTCCATATGACCTATCATAAGATGCTTACTCGTTCTTAGTAATGTCAACTGTATCACTTGATAATTAGTGGACACAGCTAAATGCACTATAACTTTATGCTTTGTGGTATTAACATGTTTCAACAGACAATCTCTTTTTTTTCTTCTTAGATAATGTACATTTTCAGAACTCAGCACAAATTGCAAAAGCTCTGGTTAATGCACAGGTGGATTTCCAGGCAATGGTAAATAATAGACTATTTTTAATTTTGAAAAGTGGTTCATAACTTTATCAATAAGCTCATCTGACATTTGGCTGTGTTTTTAACAACCCTGAACATGCTTCAAAATTTGGCAATTGCTAGTGCATTTGTTATTCTTCATAAACAACTTCTCAGTTTCTTCCCCAAATGATTTGCCTGCTCTTTTTTTTTTCTTGCCCTTTGGATGCTAGCAGGATTTTCCTCTTGTCAAGAATAACTTGGAGGCTTTTAAAATGAGCCAGGGAGAAGAATAAGAATCCAGCCTCATTACAGTGTTTTTGATACTTGGTAAAAGAGGAAGATGAAAGAACTGAGTTCTGGGGCCAAATTGTCACTGGTTGTGGTAGATTCTATCTTGAATTGGACCTGCCTGCCACAGGCACGAAATGAAACAAGCAAAAAAGCATCCAAATATATATCCAGAATCAGCAAAAAAAAAGTTTCTCTGAAAAACTTGCATGGGATAACAGGTACAGGCAAAGAGAGAAACACATAGGCAAGAGGTTGCAGGATATAAAGGAGAAATAAACAAGGGAAATGTAGATCTGATTTACATGCTAACCTCTGCTTCCAAACCGTTTCTCTCAGGGCTAATAACCAAAGTGTTTGCCTGCTATCAAACATACTGGCCTTCTGCCCGAGTCTGGTTTCACAGGGCCATGAGCTCCACAAAAAGGGATGACAGGGGTTGTAGGCCCTTTTGTGTATTACACATTTTGTGCCTCCTTTGCTGATCTTTAGCAAATCTGTGTTATATCTGAAGTATCTGGAATACTGTATGCAGCTGTGGTCATTCTGGTTCAGCTACAATGGAATGGCAGATATTTCTGAGTTACCATAATTCATATGTGTGTTTTATTTCTGGTACACCACTCACAAGGTTCATGGCCCTGCTGTAATGCAGGATGTTTTGAATAGAACTCAAACAACGTTTACCTGAAATTTGTTGCTTAGAGCCCAGTACTTATTCTTAAGTAAGACTCTTACCCTATTGCTCAGGCCATGCAGCAGGTCAAGGGGATTTCATCCCTAACAGCATCTCAAGCTCTTTTGCCTGATGTGATACAACTGGCCTGTAAGTACTGAGGCAGTAATGCTTACTCTTAAATAATAGAAGGCTTAGAAACTTTTTTTCAGCAATAGTAATAATATATTGGGAATTGATTAAAAAAATATTATCAAGTTCCTCTTTTTTCTCGAGCCATCCACTTTGTTATGTATAGAAGTAAAATACATTTTTTTGTATTGTTTAATTCTTGCAGAATTGAAAACGGAACATAAAGGGTTTATGTTTTGTTTTTTCTTTCAGTGGTATACGGATCAGAACCATGGAATTCCAGGCCTTTCCAGCAAACATCTCTACACACATATGACCCACTTCCTCAAACAATGTTTTTCTTTGCCAGAATAAGTAGGCTACTCAGAACATGCTAAGGCATCTGAGACATCTCTGGGACAATGAAATGACAGCAGTGCCCAAGTTGTGTAGTTTTCAGGTGAATTGATCATAGGAACTTTGAAATTTTAAACTTGATGTTTACATCCATTTTTGATACTGTATATTAGCAAATGTTATGGTAACAAATGTTTTGACACATTTGATACCTGTTTGACAGAAAAAATAAAATCAGAACGTAAAAGGTGTTGTGCATCTATTGCTGATTTGCTTAAACTTACATCCTGCAGTCCAAGAAAGGTGGTTCATTGCAAATGCACACTATCAGATTGCTATGATTGCATTTGTGAACTAGAACTGTAAAATGGGAAAGGACAAAGGAAGCAGTGCAAGTACCTAATTAGCATCCTAACAAGAACCAGTTTCTCAAAATTTATTTCCAACTTTTTGTAAAGAATCCAAGAAGAAATAGGAGGACACAATCTTTAACACTGAGTAATACTTATTGAGGGTATTGAATGTGTTCAAATTTTATTCAACTCTTATTTGAAACCTTGCAAAATTTCTTGAAACCTTCTGCAAAACTCTCAGTGTTCAGGTTTAAACATGAAAGCAGGAAATTCATGATAGCTATCATATATCAATGGGTTTTTCACTTGTAATCAAAGTATGTGAGCTGTATTGACCCGTTTTTGATTTCCAATCATAACCTCAGTGTTCAAATTGATCTCAGTGTCATTCATGCCCCCTTCCTGGAGGGGAAGGACCAAAGGATTGTGCAAGCTTTCTCTGCTTTGTTTCTAAAAACTATTTTAGTGAGTCTAAAAATGCTGGAAGCTAATAATGACTGGAATGCTTGTATTCTTTTCATTAGTAATTAAATCAGTCCTGTCATAATATAAGAATATTAACAAGATAATTAGCAAGAGATCCACTGTAGATTAAACAATTCCTTGGTCATGTGTTTAAAAAATTCTGATTAGTCTACTGCATAAGAACCATGGTCTTTCTGACACAATCTCTGCTATTAGCTGTTGAGAGTGCAAAATAACCTGAAATAGATGGTATTGCCGTCCCACAAAGCAATCTGCTTCATAACTCTAACCAGTTGCTGCTTCTTTGTGGAAAAGCAAGGGGTTTCACTTGACTTTCTTGACAAAAACATGGGGTTTGGCCAAAATAATTAAAATGTGGAAGTGATTTGCTATGTAACAGCTTCCTTCGTTTGTTAATGGCAATATCAAATCTGATTTTCCACACATGAGAACATTCCTTAGATACATCTTTATGTAAATGTAGTTGCCAAGCTGTTTGTAATGGTTAAATTATACTTTGATGGGAACTCTTCAGAAAATACTCAATTAGTTCAGGTTTTTTTGGAAACGCTGCCAATTACGTGACGTTAATGAGCTTTTTGTTGGTAATGTAATTAAAATTCAACTGCTATAATGGCTAAAGGAAAAAATTATAGCTGTAAGAAAGTTAACATTAAGCAAATATAACATGAAGTGGGCCTAATTAGATGTTGATTATATGGTCCTATGTGCATTTGCTGCACACAACAGTAGTCTCAGAAATGTGGTTATCTTACAATTAAGGAATACAATTCAGTTGAAATACTGAGATTTAACTCTTTTATTTGTTATATTGATACAACACCATAGAAGTCATTGCGATGTTGTGGTGAAAGAGAAAAAAATTAAGCTCTTATCTGAGATGCTTTAAGGTTTAAGATACCTGAGTATGTCAATGAGAACCTAGAGTAATTTCCAAAAAAGCATGATATCAGTCTCACAAAAATATCAATATATTAAGGTCACTTTTAATTCTGCACCTTTATTTTATTTATTCTTTTGAAAATCCTCTAAGTTCTGGAAATTTGGGCATATAGATTAGCCCTTTGTCGGAACAGTAAGTGATAAAATGATGCAATGTGTTGTTCACACCCTGCCCACGGGTCTGTTGTCTGAAGCTTTTGGAAGTATTTGAAATAAGGGACATTTCAGGGAAATCTGTCAAATAAAAAACAGAAGGTACCTCTTTCACAAGGGGTGCATTAGCTATTTCGTTATTAATCTGTCCTGAGGTCTCTTTGTTTCCTAAGGCAATCAGAGCACACATTTTCCAAACTGTTCACCATCTACTTCGGCTTGTAGGCAGTATTTGTGGGGATAACATTTTTTTAGAAATAAGTGCAGTTGCTGCCAATATTTTTCCTTCATTGTTTTTCCTGTTGTTAATGTCTTTGCCTTACACAGTGTCCTTGCCAAAGAATGGGAATATGTCTCCAGCAGAGTGTGACATTTGCACTGAATTGCTGAAATAATGTCTAACCTGAAAGCTTTATGATAGAGCAACCATGTGTTTTGATGACCTGGGAGAAAATGTCCTAGGACGCTGTGAGTGTCAAAAAAATCCTCTTAAAAATACATCAACATCAGATTGCTGGCTGGCCTGTGCTTATAACAGGTAATATCACAGTCCATCACTAGAAAAGGTGCAGAGCACTGCAAACCTACCCTTGTACTATAACAGAATCACAGAATGGTTGGGGTTGGAAAGGAACTTCGGAGGTCTATTTATCCCACTTCCCTGTTCACACAGGGCTACCTGCGTCCTGTAGCCCAGGACTTTTTCCAGATGGCTTTTGAATATCTAAAAGCCATCTGGGCATTCTACAACCTCCCTGGGCCACTGCTGCCAGTGTTTGGTCACCCTCATAGTAAAAAAAGTGCTTCCTATTGCTCAGACAGAACATTCTATCTTTCAGTTTGTGCCTGTTGCCTCTCGTTCTGGCACTGGGCACCACTGAAAAGAGGCTGCCTCAGTCTTATTTGGAAGATATCATCCTTTCAGATCTTTATATATGGTGATGAGATTCTCCCAAGCTTTTTTACCTGTAGAAAGAGAACATGTTCCATTCTGCCTTGCCTACAAATACAATCCGTGTTACAAGCATTACCTCAAACATTCACTGCACAGTTATTTGCCCCATTACACTTCAATCAGAGAGAGGAGCCTTAAGAGGCTACAGAACAGTCTCTTTTGTAATAGATCTTCAATAGTTCGAGTAGAAAGGGCTTGTGCTGCTGTATCACGGTGAAGTTAACAAAGTATGTGAATAAAAAGTATATATAGCTATACTGCAAACATAGAATATGATGTATAAGAGCCACCATTAGGATACAATTTGAATTAAGCTAGCTTTTTACAAGAATGAATGTCCTCTTAGTTTTGCTTCCCACTTGCAAATGTTTTAGAGGACCTGGTTTTCAAACAATGCCAAGCACTTTCTGTTCTTTTCTCTTCTGGATAACACTCTCACACTTCAGATTCTCAAACATACTACTTCAGACAAGGAAACATGAGGCTTCAACTACCTGTCGTATAAACAAGATACCCATGCCTCTGAAGATAGGATGTAGGTCTGAGTTAGGCAGACAGGCCCTTGATAAAAAGTCACAAATACCATTTTTTACAAGTCAGTTTTCACTATGAATCCTTTTTATTTTTACAATTTAAAACTAGAGCTGGAAAGTAAGAACTGCTTTATTCTAGGAGCTGAGGTGTACATAAATGGTAGAAAGTCACTGCTTCCACTCCAAACCTGTTTTCATCATCCTCTTTATTCATGCTATGTGAACTGTGAACGTGAAAAGAACCTGCAATCCTTACACTTCAAACACAGTCCTACATGATTTGTTTCACATAGGATTACTGCAGCTGCAAGGAAGAAAAGGCCTGAAGAGAAATTTAGCAGAAAACCAGTCAGGTTCTAGAATATGGTTAGTGCTAAACTCATTTTTCTCAGATATCAAGTCCAATTCAGACTGCATTCAATACTTCCCAGTTTGTCAGTCAGTTCCAATTACAAGGCACAGCTGTTTAGAACATTTTATAGAGTCATTTGAAGGCTCTATATTTAATCTGAATAATTCATAGTATTTGCTAAGAGCATTTGGTATTACTTTCAATTATGAACATTGTCTTCTCAGAATGTAAAATAACTAGTTCATATTTGGCCAGCTCTTCTGCTTGCGCAAATTGATGCAGCTCCATTGACTTGCAGTGGAGCGATTCCAACTTATGTGAGCAGGCAGTGTGGGCCACAGCACAGTGACAATGACTGTGGCTGTACGAACTGGGGTACAAAGTGCTCAGCACCCCGGGCAGACAGCAGGGAGCTGCATGCTGTGGAAAGGCCTAGAGACCCCAATCTAACCCTCCTTTTCAGAAAGGCAGTCGTTCTCCCCAAAGGGTGATTGTGGAGTTGTACACATACACGGGCACACACTGTGTGTGTTATGTACAGGCACACGTTTAGGGGTGTAACATGGTGTTTTATGTGTGCATGTGTTTGCACATATGTTCCTCCTATATTGCTTCCCATTCTCAGAAGGGGAATGCTCTTTGTGATTGTTGTGTAACAAAGATAGCAAAACGAAAGGGGCTGCAGAGCTCAGCCCTCTGAACTCACGGCTGACAAGGTTAGGAGAGAATGTTTTCTGTGTAATATTAGAAAGTAAAGGGTGTGGGCCTGTAGTCATACCCCAAGATACATCCTCCTCCCTTTAGACAAGTAATGGATAATAATACAATAGTAGTAAATATGTAATGAAGAAATACACAGAAGAATTTGAGGAGGTCACTGTTTTGAAAGCATTTGATGAGTATTTTTTTAGTTTTTGCTGTCAAAAGCCAACAAGTTCCTAATTCATTAAAATGTTCAAATTTTGACAATTTTAATAAGATAATGGTGCAGGAAACTTTGATAAATTCCAGATACAGTGAGCCCAACCACTCCAATTGAATCATGAGAAATATGAAAATTCCCCAAAGACAGGCCACTTTCAGCTTCTGTCTCTTAATCTGACTCAAAGTATTGTCCCATTTGAGAGCATGATATAGAGAGAAGACACTCAGCTTGCCCTTGATTTTTGCCAGGAGGTGCCAACTAACTGATCTATTTTAAAAGGTGAGAGGAACAAACCTGAGTATACGTACATGTCTCATACACTTGATACAATTTCCTGCTTTTGTTTGGAAACTCTTGTTTGCTGTGCTCCTGAAATATATACTGTAGACTCAGTTATGGCTACTGAGGGTTGCATGGTTCTTGATGGCAGTTCACTTCTTTCTTGTACATTTTATTTTCTGTGTACCACTTGAAACACAAATAACTGGTCACCTTCTAGATGCTAGATGACCTGCTAGATGATACAGCTCTGTGACAGCCTGCCCAACGAGGTGCACTGAGGTGCTCTGTCTCATACGGTTTTTTTCTGGAATCATCCTACTGTAAACAAGGAACTTTATATGACACAAGAAAATGAACTGAGATAAACAAAAAGAGAAAAGCTGTCTGTTTCCTGGAGGAGAGGAATTCCATATTGCCTCTTTCCGAAGTGTCCTTAACTCAGCGTGTAGAGAGAGGTTTGTAGCAATCCCTGCAAAGCGTGTGCGTGTCCTCCCGCTGCAGAAGCGGTGGAAGGGGCCCTTTGATCCCCATCTGCTGCACCGCCCCGGTACTGCAGGACGCGCTGGGTGACCCACCCCGAGGACTAGAAATGGGGAAAAAAATACACCATGAATCCCAAAGATTAATTCAATAGCATGCAAGAACTACACTTAACAAAAATTGGATTTGGTGATGTGGACTGTGTAGATGTTTCCTTGAACCTCTACCATGGTGCCACAGCCAGGTACTTAGGATAGAGCTCTAGGAAGAATCCAGTAAATTTTGTTTGGCACTCTAGTATGGTTATTAAGTTTATACACTACCTCAGTTGTATCTTATGGGCTGTGCCGATCTGGCTGTGGTCAGTCAGCAGACAATTGCCTCACTGAAGCACATTCTTTGCTGGCTTTGAGGAGCAGTGTTAGGGGAAATAAGGTTTGTGGTAACGTGTCTGTGCCTTTGGTGTTTGGTGCCACCAACCAGACCGTGTGGCACTCCAGACTGGAGCACAGGGTGTCATTAGCATTCAGTGAGATGTCCGCTGTGGTTCCAAACCTTCCTCCTACCTGACTATTGCCCCTACATGTCTCAGTCTCAGTGTTGTCACCGCAGGGATGACCATGGCTGTCTTTGGCAGTGCTGCCCCACCACAGCCATGAAATTGTCTCCACTGAACAACAATAGTTGCATAGAACAGGCACTACTACAAATCTCAATTCTATTCTGTTTCATTTTTTTTTCCTTGTAGGGAATGTAAATGTGAGTAAATGGTTTATCTTGCATAAACCTATAGGCCACTGTTTTAAACTCAATTTATAGTGAATGTTTGGATATAGTTCTCAAGTGAGTATGAATTTTCTTACAGTAGCATTTAAAAATTTGGAATTTTACATCTAAGGGAAATCAAAACATTTCTTTAAATTTTACCTGTGCTAGGCATTGCATAGTGGGTTGCCATCACTGCAATATTTCACATCATATTCATTATATTGGCACAGGATCACTTGAAGAATCATTCAAGGGCTTTGGGAAAGTTAACAGTGGATTAAATTTATAAACTCTGATTTAAATTTGATAAGAGAAAACAATGGTATTGATGTCTATAGAATCCGGATTCTAAATGTTAAATGTAGCAAATTTGAAATTGGAGAAATTGCTGTCTTGATCCCAGGCACCTTTTGCTCACTGTTTGTGATGTTAATGCCCTTCTGTTTGATATTTACTACTTTGGACATTGCTACCTCACTCCTTTTGCAAATCCATGTTAGCATTGATGTCATAAAGTAAGCAGAATGAATGTGTGAAATTGCTTGTAAAATTATCAAATGAAATGAATAGCAAATAGGATGACTTTTTTTTAAGTTGAACAAGGAAACTGTCAGCAATGATGCACTCCTGTAATGCTTACTAGAGCTGAACAGTATATATATAAGTCTGTGCAAAAGAGGCAGCTAGGCAGAGCTCAGGATCCTCAAGGCTTGCCATAGTTGCAGAAGAGAGAGTAGCTCTTTCTGCAACTGCCACGTATCACTTCAAAGTATAATAAGGTAAGATTTATATGAACTACCAGTTATTTATTTGAAAAAGCTGAGTGCATTATCTGCATTGTGTTGCCCAAAGTTTGCAGTAGAGGTGGAGGTCTTTCAGCAAATTGGTGTTTTCTTCTGAGGTTATACTCACTGATATTTGGAGCTAATGACATAATTTAAATCTTTTGATGTATTGATTACTTCAACAGAGAATGATCCAAAAAAGGGAAATCAACAGTTTGTGTTGCAGAATTAATTGAAAGAGGGAAGATTAAACATGAGAACGTGAAAGACGAGCATTGTATTAAGAATTTAAATGAGATACACAATTACTGATTTTTATATTTTTATCTCCTTTAGTATTTTCAGTAGAGCTATTTAATTAATGTGAGTTTAAAATTATTCACTCCTTATAGGTACTGCCTAAATATGAATCAATGAGGGTGAAGTTAGACGCGTGGAAACAAATTCAGTGGGTTTATGTAGGCACTGATTTTAAACTGTCCAAGACAGATTTTCACTCACCCTACAGACTGTCACTCCACTGCCCCACTTTTAGATTAGTTTGTCTCAAGCAACTATTACTTTCATACCACTGTAAGATCATAAAAGAAAATTTTATAGCCCATAAATAAAATTAAAGCCTTTCAATAGTTACTGTGATTTATTGTATAAATTTAATTTAGTCTTCCATTCTACTACGGAATTCCTTAGACTAGAACTGTTGGATTTTACAGAACTTTCCACAAGGCATTATAGTATGGTAGGTAAATTAGATGTAAAATACATCCACCTGAAGAAGTATTTTATTTCTAGAAATTATTGCTATTTGCAGACAGTTTCATGTCAATAGAAATCTGTTTTATTTATTCATGTATGTTCCTATGAAGATATTTCCTTTTATTAGTGCTTTTTTTTTGTAACTTGGTAATTTCTATTTTTAAACTGGAAGAAGATACAAATGTGACTTTTGAAAGTTTTTTTTGAAAACTCATTCAAATTAAGCAATTTAAAACTGCACATAGGTACAAAAAATCTACTACATCTGTAGTAGAATATATTAGAAAACTAGAAAAATCAGGTTGGTCAAGGAAATAGTATTCAAATAAATATCTGATTAAGATTTGAGAGGTATATTTGTTACATATTTCTGGTGGTTCAAACTGAGATGTCTTCAATTTTTCATTTTCAGTCAGAAAGAAATGAATTTTCATTAGCCTAAAATGCATAGGAATAAAAATTTTCTGTGTAAGATTAGCTGTAGTTTTCCTGCACCTTGACAATAGGTTTCCATGGTTTTTAGCAGTACTTACCAGTGACCTGGAAAACTTACACCAAATAAAATCTTTCTTCTGATTGAGAAATTAATTGATTAGCCAGCATAAACTAAGAAAATACTATTTTTCTGATCATCTTTTTCTCTATAAAACATGTCCATGTTACCGAGAATAAAATTACAATTTCTTCTTTTAAAACTGTATCTGGTTTAACTTAAGAACTGCTGTTGCTGGTTTGACTTACCAATAGCAAGTACTAAATGTTGAAAAAACTGGTGCTAATGTTTTTAAAGAACATATTTGACAGAAGGTTAATAGTTTTTGGAAAAGCTTATCTTATTAATAAGGATTCTTGAAAGTTTTATAAATTTCAAAAACTGCATTTATACGTATTTCTTTTTAATAATCTCCCAATTTTGATTCTGAAAATTTTAGAAAACAGCTGAAAATGCATTTAACTTTAATCTTAAAACTTAAGGAATATAGTAGCCAGTGGGACTATTTACATTTGAAAGTTTTAAAGGCCTGAGACATTAGAGTTAGAGCCAAGATAAACTGAAATCACTGAATATCTCTTTACTGACTATGATGATTTTGAATTACTTTTTATAGGTTTTGTATAAAAGAAAAGCTTTTGGTGTTGGATATTTCCTTCCACCTCAGTGACTTGGGTTTATGGCTAATCTGGATGGCAGTTTAATAAAGCTACAGACAGCTGTCAGCTAGGACTATTGAGCAGAGCAAATTTACTTATGTGTGCTGTAATAGCCAGACTTTATCTGGTGTCCAGCTCCAGGTTAACTCATTTACAGCCGTATCAGCTACCAGAGGGGTCAATCAAATCATTTTGAAACGACCACAACAGAGGCATTCCCCAAAGAACAGACACAGCTTTTGTTCGGTTGCTGGAAGCCTATGAAATGTGAAACTATGCATTCCTGGAGATAAACATTGGATGTCAGTGTTGCACCACCAAATTACAGCTCCAAAAGAAACAGTGAAAACAGTTCAGTGCTATAGTTAGGGTTTTAATAAGACTGACTGCATGACCACTGTGGTATATGTTGGTACAATAGCAGGGTAGGTTCGAGTGAAGAGGTCAACTCTTGTACACCAGGAGATTGCACAAGGCAGAACGAGTCTCCAGACACTGATGAAAAAATGAGTAACACTGGCAGTGGCTTCTGGTGGAGAGAGGGAAACTGATTCCATGGCTTAACAGTAAAATCCATCAGAAAATATATAGTTACACATTTATTTTCCTGAGTTTGATCAATATTTGATTAAGATTTTGATTGCCTCAAGTATTTTGATACTGATACTGGGGTATTCAAATAAAATATTCATATTATTCAGTAATATTCTCTTAAAAATCAGGCCTCGCAAAGTACCAGTCCAATAGATTCTTCCTAACCATTGGTAAAATGCCTGCCAACAGCCAAGTTTTGCATCTCCAACTATAAGTTATTTTAAAACAGATGGGAGAAACAGGTTTCAAAAAAAATCTGCAAAGAAGGGACAGACTTCTGGGGCAGAGTAGAAGTCCTACAGCAGTAAGATTTTTGATGCAGATTGCCTTTTCAGAGGTGTCCATACAGCCCCCTCACCTGCACTGCTCAGTGCAGAGCCAACTCTCAATCTCCAAATGGAGTAATCTGCACCTTCACTACACATCATTCCCCCATATTTTTCTAAGACTTCCTCCAGCCATAGTACATTTAAATTCAGCCTATTGTGACCAGGCATTACAATAGAGAAGATACGTATTTTCACTCAGACTGCCTTATTTTATAAATCATTGAGGTTCAATAAGTAACTCCTGCAGTGGAGCCACAGGAGTAGGGTACAGATTATATTTAGTGGGGAGGATGTTTTGTGGCCAGGACTTACTTTGCCACCACCTTACTTCAAGGCACTCATGTGTCCTGTCTCCCTTTGTTTTTCAGACTGTATCATACACCCCCATAGGAAAATGCCATGGATGGCAGAAGGGCTTTTTCAAATACACAAGTATCAGCCCAAGTACATGATGAAATTAGTTCCAGTGACATTTTGCTGATGTGAACTCTTTGCAACTTCTGTGAGAAAAAAAGGATGGGGAGCTGCTAATGTGACAGCATTCTTGACAAAGATTTGCTTTGTTTTTTCTCTGAAAAACAGTCACATCACTACCCTCAGTTTTGCAATAGAGCAGTACTACAGATCTAGTGCTTGCCATCAGCAGAACACAGAGAAAAGGAGAGAACAGACCTTTATCCCCACATTGCAAAAGACAGTGAGGATGCACTTGCTTTTAGCTGTCCTTGCGTTCTAGAATACAGACTAGAGCCTAAAGACTGGAACAGAGACCACACCTTTTGAATGCCTACCCAAGGCCCTAAAACGCCATCCACTGGACATGAAACCTATCTTAGAAGGCTCTTTATATTTGCCTTTGAGCTTAGATCAGCACTAAGAATGTCTCTTTTCGATGTAATTGATTCAGACATATGTAAACATTATAATTTTTTTTTCTTTTTTGCTTTATTTCTCTTTTGGCAGGCAATGAAAATGAAAAGCATTTATTTTGTTGCTGGTCTCCTTTTAATGATAGTTCAAGGCAGCTGGCAAAATCCTCTTCAGGATACAGAGGAGAAATCAAGGTAAATTCTTCAGACCAAACTTTTACAAATACTTGGCCTGAACTTTGTTTTCTTACACTTTGAAAGCAAACACAGTATGATTTAAAGATTGCTTTCCTCAGTACTTGATCTACCATTGAAATTGACAGGGTTTTTAACATTGCAAAGCTTAGCACAGAAATTTGGGGTATTAAAACAAGTTCCTTTATTTATCCAAGAAGGCTGTGTAACTGTGCAGTGTCCAATCTACTGTACAAAATCCTTTTACCAGACAGATACTGATCAACATGCTACTTGCTTTCACTTTGTGGGAGTAAAAAATGCTATTGTTAAAAGAAAAATCAATGCACCTGTAGACTGTACTGCAGTATTGCTGATTAACAAGGTCTAAACTTTTCACAGATCATTCAAAGCTTCCCATTCTGAACCAGTAGAGGAATCCAGACAGCTGAATGAAGTGAAACGTCACTCACAAGGCACATTCACCAGTGATTACACCAAGTACCTGGACACCAGACGAGCTCAGGACTTTGTGCAATGGTTAATGAGCACTAAAAGAAATGGGTAAGCATTCTGATGGCACTGATACAGATCTCCACACAGAAACAGCCAAAAATCTAGCCAATTCAGTTTCTTGGTATCAGCTTCCCATCCCAGACCATGCATAAACATCAAATCAGTAAAGTACTTGAGGAAAAATTATATATACAATCATAAAATCATTTCGATTGGAAAGGACCTCTAAGATCATCAAGTCCAGCCATTAATAGAATATTAATTTATTATTAGAAATGAGAAACATGCAAAATCAATCAAAAGGATTTGGCTAAATCAAAGTGCAGTATCTAACAAGCCACCTAAAAAGACTGTCTCAGCCTCTTTGGGGCAGATTTTGTCAGTTAATCAATGAAGTTCAATACAAATAAGATTTATAAATATAAGGTGCAATTCTGGGCCATTAGGCCTTAACAAAACTTTCCTATCTATAGATACTCTAATCCTGATGTTTCATTTATGAAAAGGCAGCTGAAGTATAAGTTTTGTTGACAACTGGATCATTTACCATTATCATCACTACAAGTTGGCATGGGTTTTTTTTTTCAAATATACTTTGATTAAATTCAAGCTAGCAAGAATAATATACAAGTGTGTCAGTCTTGTGTCCCAGAGAAAATCTGTCCAAAAAGAATGCAAAAATCTATTCTATTAATGCTTTTAAATCTCTGTGGAAGTCTTTAAAGCATGGAGTAACAATTTCTACACATTTTACTACTTTAAATTCATATGTCTGAAATATAATGAATATAATATTCATCTATCAGTCATGGGGATTTACCATAATATTTAAATAATAACCAATAAAAGCTTATGCAGCCTCTGCAGTGTACTGTTAATAATGATCTAATTGTGCAATTTCACTACAGCCAACAAGCACAGGAGGACAAAGAGAATGACAAAGTCCCTGACCAGCTCTCAAGGTATTCTATTTGTCACAATTTGTTATTCCAAATCAGTTTGAGTTCATTTTCAGTTAAACAAGAAAGAGAACAACTAGTATTCTTTGCAATGTTACCACAGTCAAAGAAATATCAATCAAATGCATTATTTCACACCTGCTTTTACCAGGAAAGAAGATATCTCTCTATGTTATTTATTCCTGTACCTGTGTTCTATAGCTATATGCAGTGGATGCAAGGAATGCAACAGGATGAGAATATGTTTTAGGAAAGCACATTTCAAGTAATCAAGGAGAGCAGAGAATAACATAAAAAGAAAAACTTGGCATAGAGAAAGGCTGAAGGAAAAAAAAAAACAAACAAGATAACAACATTATGTTGAAGAATAAAAAAAACAGTGAGATTAGTGAAAGGAAAATTTCTTGACTGTGTTTTTGGGAAAGGGTTGGAGAGACTGGAAATTTTAAATAAATAAAAGAGAAATTGAGTAAATGTTTCTGCAAAACAGACTAAAATACCTATATTAATGCATTCTCTTGTCAGAAAATTGAAAAAAAGGATAGCCCAGATCACAAAGATCCTTAAATTCACACTGTCAATATTAATAACAAATTTGTAATAACGTTTCCACTTCATTGAAACAGCACATCTCAAAAAAATTAACATTTCATTAAAAATGTTCCAAACAACTCTAGTTAGCATGCTGATGAAAAGTGCAGATGGTACTAAATTAGGAGGAATTGTGACATCCCAAGAAGAAAAAATAATAGAAAGAGCTAGATTTGGGCAGAAATTAGCAAATTCTGAAACAGAAGTGCTAGGGAATTTATTCATAGAAAATATTCCATATTATATGTACTTCTCAGCTCAGTTTACCTTCCCAAGAGCCACTGTACCATAATTTTGTGTTATATCAGAGAAAGAACCACAGTGAGGTGTAGGGAGGGAGGAGATAATGTCTTTAGTAAGATGGTAGTAAGTTGATCAGGCTTGAAAGTTTTCCAAGAGTATGACTTGGTCAGAGTGATGATTAAAAAGGTGTTCATAAAACAATTCAAAATGGCTTTCCAATTAATTAAGTCTGAATAGTTTGGCTCAGAAATAATGTAGGTGAAGGTAGGGGGACCATTTAACAAAGGGTAACAAAAAAGCATGTCTGTATAATACAATACAGTTTCTAGCTCATACTGAATTAGTCTAGCAAGAGAGCATTCCACTACAGCTGTAATTGCTTTCCACACCTGAAGGGAGTTGTTCAGAAGTAGCTGAGGAATCTCTGCACAAAGCTGTATTGCATAACACAGGCAATACCTTCAGAACTGAAACCTAACAAGAAAAAATATGTCAAGATCAATTTGAGGTGCAAAAAAATCGCCTCTCTCCTATAGAAATGCTAGTCTGGCAAGTGGGAAGTTTGAATGAATAAAGATTGATAAAAGTTGAATGCTTATGCAGTGTGCTCCTGTGGCACTTGTCTTCTTCCAGCAATGCAATCTCCAAGCGTCATGCTGAGTTTGAGAGACATGCTGAGGGCACCTACACCAGCGACATCACCTCTTACCTGGAAGGGCAAGCTGCCAAAGAGTTCATCGCTTGGTTAGTGAATGGACGAGGAAGAAGAGAGTAAGAATCCATCCCTTCCTATTATTAAATTTTGCCTACCATTGGGGGTTAGAAATCAAGTCTGATGAAACTCTGATGTGCTTTTGATCATTCTTGCTGTACTTCAGGTCTTTCTTTTGTATTAGAAGATATTCTGTTGATGATTGACCACCACTTTACATTATTATTTACTTTTATTAAGTTCAAATACAGATTAAAACCTGTTCAGTATGCTGTTACACTCTAAAAGGTCAAGTTCTTTTTAAGGTCAACACATCTAAAATGAAATCAGACCTTCTTCCTCTAACTACCACCTTTCCCCTTCACATAACACTGCTTACAGTCTCCTTAACTATCATTGAGATTACTCAAGTCAATGTCATCTTAAATTGCCTTCTCTTATTTTCCTTTAACAGTCCATCTTTTCCTCTGCAATATTTCCAAGATTAAATTTTAGCAATGTCATCTGATGTACTCTATGGGCTGATGATCATTCCCAGCAGTAATTAATAACTTCTTTTCCTCTTCCCATGCTTCTCAGTCTCCCCAAGCTGCTGCTGCCTTAACAACTGTCACTTGCTATAACTTATCTTCCTTTTTAAGATGCCTCTGATTCTTTTGCTATGGTTTGCAGTTCCCTGGACACAATGCTCCGCTAATGGTTTTATCTTCCAATGATTTCTTTCATTTCTGTCTTGTTCTCCACATACTCATTGCAGATTTCTCTATTCTGTCCACTCCATGTACTCCCTCATGACTTTACCTCTTTTGTCATGATGGTCTAACACTTACAATGGCATTGCCTTCAGTCTCCTACAGGCCCCTTCTGCTCATCTGTTTCCAGCTCTGCATGGTGAGGAGCTCCACCATGCAGCTGCACTGCCCACCTTTTAACTGTTCTGTACTTATTTGTGCCTTTAGACTGTAAGCTCTTTGGGGCAGGGATTTCAGTTCATCCTCTGATTAAATATTCTACCAGCTGTAAAGTATTATGTAAGTCTCTCACATTACATAAAAATAATAATAATAAATAATAATAAAATACAATCTGTAAGACAAGATTGTGTGTTGTAGTTAAGGAAGACTAAATAGGTAAAAGTTTTGTAAATATTGACAATTTCCTGAAAAAAAATAAAAACAGAGTTAAATAAATTAGGTCAGCTATACAGAGAAGGTAAAAGCTGATTCCCCTTCCTAGTTATGTTCAGACTTCCACTTGTTTTTCTGTCATATTTTATTTTCATGAGCAGGAATAGGGTATTTCTGTATCTATTTGAGAGAAATGCAATATCAACTGAACTTAGAAACCTAGATGGGCAAATAATTGTAGACAACCCTTCTGCTTTCCAATGTTTAGTACTGTTTTTGGTTTAACTTGTATATAGCCTTCCTTGAAATGACTCAGTCTGCCTGTCACTGGATCCAGGGCCCAGGGTGCTTCAGCATCAGCCCACCTTAATGAAACCCATCAAAACCTTCCTATATGGGATGAAACAAAAGAGAAAACTTCTCTAAATCAAACTCTGGTTTAGATAAACTGGTTTTCCAGCGGTCAAGAAAGAATAGAGCAAGAATCAGGATCTCATTCCAAGTATAAAATGAAACATTCTATGATTTTACATCAGACAACCACATAGTTTTTATACAGGTGCTTTAAGTCAGCTATTTCAACCAACCTGCCCCCCCCAAAAAAATGCTGCTCTTAATAATTCTGATTAATAATAAGAATTCTTATGAAATATAATTTTAAGTAAATAAATAGGCCTCATGTCCAAATAAAAGAGAAAAAAAGCATGAAAATTTGACTGTAATGTTTTAGTAGTGGTATTCCTTAAATAACAACTCTTAGTAAATGTCCTGATGCCTAATCTACATGGCATAGACATTGCAGACTGAGGAATATTTTTGCATGTATGGCTTTTTCAAAATGCTAGAGAGGAGCTGGGCTCACGGGAAGGAACAGCTGTGTGGTTTGAAAACAATGCCACATGAGATGTTCTGACACGCGTCGTGCTGCACTGAGCCGTAGGATCAGGCTCAACCCTGAACTCCTTAAAATGGCAAGGAATGCAGAGTCTGTTAGAACCCTGAAATAAGGCCCCTTGAAATGGTTTGTCTGTTTTGATCTGCACACTGTTGATAATTTTTTACCTTTGAAGTTTCCCAGAAAAAGCTCTCATGGCTGAAGAAATGGGTCGAAGACATGCAGATGGCACCTTTACGAGTGATATCAACAAAGTCCTTGATGACATGGCTGCCAAAGAGTTCCTAAAATGGCTAATTAACACAAAAGTTACCCAAAGGTGCCTAAATTTTATACTATTCTTAATATACTGATGTTTAAAATGGATTTTTCACACCTGGGGAAAATACTACTAATTTTTCTCTTAGCTATTGATATATCTGTAGTACAGTACAAACTGTGTTACAGACAGATGAAGAAAGATACAACACTAAATGGAACTCGTTCCAAATATTATTTGAATTTTTATCAATGGTCAACCTCTCTAATAATTTTGTATTTAATTTGAAAGTAGTTTTGCCACTGAATGTTACCAGAAGTAAGGTCATATTTAATTACTGAAAAATAAAACTTTGCTTTGCATGGACATTATAAAATCAATATTTATTGGTAAAATTACACCAAATTGATTATTCTTGAAAGACTGTGATATAAAACATGGCCTTAATATGTGGCTGGTCATTAGGGAACGGTGCTGTAATCTGAGTTCCTGCCACGTGACTCTTCTGGAACCCTGCTTTAGTTTGCCTGTACGTAGGCAAAGCAGCATTTTGTAAATGAGCGCTGCAAACAGGTTAATATTGGGGAATTATTCATTAAAATTAACAAAGCATTTAATAAATAATTACATGCCAACTCAAGATACATGTGAGTGGCCACCTTTTTTTAAAAATGTTGGCCATCCCCTTTGCATTATTAAAGCACCCAAAAAGACTAGCTGATTTTGAAATCTGAAAAAAAATATTGTCTCAAAAAATTTAAAAGGTATAGTTAAAATACTTTTACTAACATGTTACTATTTTTATGTTTTAGTTCAGTATTGGAACAAACAATTTAGGAAAAGAATCTATTAGAAACTACTAAAATGGTTTTCCTTTAGGAATAATTGTTTTCAATCTGTTATTAGAGAGAGGCATTGAAAGGTCTGTGGAACTAACATCTGTTCACTCTTAAACAGAAAAAATATGTTCTACACATATTTCATAAATCTTGAGAGATTTCTATTTCCTAATTGCTGTTGCTTTTTTTTTTCCTTTTTTTTTCCCCCAGAGACCTTTTGGAAGAATACCAGTAAAAATGCAGAATAAAATGGGATAAATGAAGATCTTAATTTCATCAACTGCCAGTTATTAAGAGTTTCTGAAATCTGTATTCTGTCATTTACATTTGGTGTAACAAAGCTATGTCACCTTGCATGCCAGGAAATAATTGTACTATAGTTTAGTGTTGCCAAAGGTTTATATATGGAAAACCTGTTGTCTTAGGGATGGTTTTCTTAACAGCTTTAAGACTGTGGAAGTTCAATAACTTCATATTTTCCATTTATTAGGACTAAAGTAACTCCATTTATATTTAAGGATAAAATTATTTTTCTAAAAAATTTACTTCTACACGCAAATTATTCAATCACCAATTATATGTGTTACTCATAAGGGGCTGGCAGTTACAAATGCCTGAGAAGTGAATATCCCTCTTAAAACCTTTGTTATAAAAAGGCTAAGCTTTAAGGTCATTAAATGATAGCCTTAAATAAAATTTTTTCAAGCTTCTTTTCTGTTGACTTCTCATGTGTATATGCCGTGTTTCCCTTTGCAGTCCATTTCATTTTATTCTAATATTTTGGTGTCACTGAGATCTTAGAAGTGGTTTGTTTGGAATGATAAAACAAACTCAACATTGTTTTGTCACGTTTTCTCTGCAATGTCACGTTTTCTCCAGAAAAGAGCTGTGTGAACTTTGAACTATCTGAGGTGAAAAATAAATCATCTAAGATGAAGCTAGAGGGGGAAGCATGACTGAAGAGCCAATTATTCTTCATTAGCATAAATTCTGGCTCAGAACAGGAGGACAGCTTTGAACAATGTTAAGTGCAATGTACTCCATAAGTGTGAGAACTGCCCCAGAACTTCTTCAAATTCTATAAGATTGCCAAGTCAAGCCAACGCCCTCTAATCTGTGTTTTATTCCTTCCTTTCTTCTTCCTCTGAGAATCACTTTTATGTGCTGCTACCTCCAATTTCCAATGACTTCTCCCCTTGCTATTTTAGCAATATACCAGGGATCTATATTAAAATGTCCTAAAGGGCAAGTGGTTTAAGAGAAATCCAATGGTCTTAACTAGTATCTAGTAGAAGTTGATAGGAAATAGGACAATTGTTGAATCAGAATTAGTACCTATAATCTTTGCTAGGAATAACATTTTTGTGAGAATAAGTTTTTTAAAAGCATCAGAAACTTCCACTTAAAATCTAAAATTTCTGGGAAAACATTAGATCATCCTTCCAAAGTGCTATAGGAATGAATATTGTGTAATTTCAGATCAGAACAGATCATACCAAATTTGGCACCTTGATCAGCTTCTTGACAGGAACAGAAAGCTGTTCTAACATCCCAACTTTAAACAATTTAAACTCAATAGAATCTTGCATTAAAAACGAAAAAATCATAGGATTCAAAATACCACTGGAGATAAGAAAAGAAAAAGAAAAAAAAGGTCGAGACTATTTATACATATTATTTGTTTATTTAATCCCATTTGTACACAGTGGTTTGGGTCCAAGTGGAACTGGAAAAGATTCAGTTATACACAGTTGGATACATATGGTCCAGGATAAAATGGTAACTCTTCTGTTTCCACAGACTGAACAATTGCCTTTGAAATATTTTATTTCACTTTGTCCAGGGTATTTTAGTGTTCTGAAGGACAGGATTACTCACAAATGCTTTGGTGTCTGTCACCAGGGATTTCGAGCCCCTCCTTGTGATGGCTTTGTCAGCTATGAAAATACTGGGCTTTCCTCACTTTTACAAATTATATGCTTTAGGAACAGAGAGATATAAATTATTTTCTCAAGTTTATGCAGCTTGTCTGGAACACAACAAAAACATTTAACCTCTAATTTTCTAAGTCTCAATGTAGAGCATGAATCAAAAGTAACCCTTTCTTCACAAGTGAGATGAAGCTGAGCTTGTAATCAGAAATACCAAACACATGTTTCAGCTCAACAGGACTAGGATTTACATATCCTGAAATCACAGAGCAAGTCCATATGGCACCAGTAATAAGGTATGCCCTGGATATTTCTCACACATGCTACATGAAATTCAGTGAATAGTATAAATACAGGGAGAAATAAGTCACAATCTCTTTGTCTTTACAACACAATAGCTGGAGTCCCCCATGTGTTGCACATGTGCTGCCTTGAACTTCCAGGTGCCCTTATATTTAAAAATACTCCCACTGTATTTTATTTGCTGAGTGTGCAGCATCTTTCCTCTTACATACTATTTATTAAGTATCTAGAAAAATAAGCATATTGCAGTAAAACAAGACAACCACTTGGAATTCATACCAAAAAAAAAAAAAAAGAAGAAAGAAACCTGAGATACTCTAACCATTCAACTGTGCTCAGAGGACATTTAAAAATCTGCAGTTCTCAGGAAAATAATTTTCTAAAGATAAACACATAAACTTGGAAGAATTAAGTGACAGCTGCTACTAACCACATTGAAATTGTTGTCACAGTGACATAATCACATAAAACAGGGATTTTTCTTTCTTGATTTACAGGTAACACTCTCTTCACAATCCTCTCAAACAGAACCAATGCAAAGATGTGTTACAAAACTGTCCTGTCATTTCAACTTCAAATGCAAAGAAAAAATGAAACTTGACTATTCAGTGGAGCCACTTAATCCATACAAAACTTTATCCAGCCCATATTTTATCTCCCACAGCAACACATTGAGAAATCTGGAATACATCATTGCACCTGTAAAGTAAACTGTACACATTTTAGTCACTTTTTTTTTTTTTATTCTGCAGAGAGCTTAAGTTTTCCATTTTTGCAGTTTGACTCTTCCAAATATTTCTGGAAGAAAGGCTCCAATATATAAACAGATCTCTAAAAAAGTCTGAAGTTTTACTGAGGCTAGTCTGAGGAAGACATTGCATCTGGCAGGTCCACCAACTGTTGGGAAAGTCAACCTCAGGCTGAAAGGGTTTCATTCTTTTCTAGTAAGTAGCTCCTTGTAGTCATGCAACTTCTTTATGAATACAGCTGTGTTGAACATAAAAATGAAGCTACAGCTTCTCAAATTCCATCCTGTAGCAGCCACTGTTGGACAGCCATTTGTTTAATTTCTTGGCGTGGTGCTAATACATATCTGATTACAAAAGAACACCACACTATAAAGTAACTTGAAATATTTCACTGGAGGAATTTCTTTGGGTCTCAAACTTTCACAAAAGACAATCTGACCAAGAACCAGGAGCATGACCATAACACTAATTTTTGGGATCATGGATGTTTTGATCAGTCAAGAGGAACTTGAGATTTATTTCAAGCTGTAGAGAATCACTGTTAGGAACTATTACAACTAAATGGAAAACATATTCTGCTTTACTGACCCTTACTGGACCACTCAGATGGTTCTACTGACAGATTCGGGTCCTGTAAGTCTCTCTGGAATGACCAGAGTCAGAGGCACTGTAGGTTACTAAAAATCTGATCTAGACATAGGAACCCAGATTTCCAAAGGCACTTCACATTTTGTTCCCACAGAAAGCAGCAGTAGCCAGCCATATGCATTGACAGTACTGCTCCTTTTCTTTTTTTTTCTTAGAATTCACCAGTGAGAAACTTTGAAACATGGCAGATAATCTCTCAAAATATTACCAAACTGCAACTTTGCTGTGAAAAGCTACAAATCATTCAGGTACGTTTTTTCACAAGACTGACATAATTTGACTGCTGTATTTTGAGACATTGTGATTAAATGTTTAGGGGGAAAGAAAAGAACAGATTGTCTGAATTATATTTATATTGTGATTCCTACTCACTAGGAAAAGGAAAATTCACCTTAGGGTGAGGAGTGGTGGTGTTTTGTTTTCCTTTTTGGTTGTTGATAAGACAAACAGATGCACAGTATACCAGACTGATATTTAAGTGGAGCTGTAAGACATTCTGAAACATTGGTCATGCATCTTACAGCAAATAATGAGATGCTACTTTGAAAAGTAATGTAATACACTGCCATTTCACTGTGATTTTACTTTATAGAAGTGGCCTTACCTGCACTCAGAGATTAGTGATTAGCAGTGTGACACTGCAGCAGGCTGGATGCTCCATGGTAAATGTACACTCTGCTACCTGGAACCACTCTCAGGGCACTTTAATGACATTCCTAAGGTAACCTCATACAGCCAGCACAGCCTGAATTCATAACTAATACCAACTGCTGCCTTCAAGGAGAATGGCAGACAACAATGAGCAGGAACATGTTTGTATCTAGATGAAATCTGTTACCTCCCATAGAGATACATCTTTAATGTTTGCAAACACTTTGGTTATACTAAAGCAGACTTTTTTTTTATCACAAAAAGCTATTATCCCATTTCCAGATACAGTTTTCTTAAGAAACACCAGTAAAATATTAAATGCTGTGCTCCATCTGCAGAAGTAGAATGAAGGAACAAGCAGCATAACCTTTCTGAAAGCTTTGACAAGTACTTTGAAGGCACGACTAAGAATATTTGCTATTTCCCTTGACTTGAAATCCTGCTTCAGCAGATCATATACTTTTTCAGTTACATTTCTCAACTTGTAAAATACCTGCATCTGTCTCTGGTAGCTACTAGTGTTCTGCAATTAGAGGGGGAAAATCTAACGTGGATAAAACCAAAAGCATCACTTACAATTACTTCTTGGACCTTAGAGCTCTTAAAATAATTTAGAAACTCAGACAGTTTGTTTAATAACTGGTAACACTCAGCTTTTTAAACAATCAAAAACTTTACAGTTTTGATTTACAGGTTATTCTGTCTTTTCGAACAATTTGTCCGACTTTCTCAGCACACACTCTACACTCTCCTTGGAAAGGGAATTGTTCTATGTAATAAACAAGGGTCATCTTCAGCACTACATTTAAAACTTTTGTCCTATACTTCCATTTTCTGGTCTTAGTTTAAAAACCCACTTAGCAGACTTACACAACTATCTCCAGTGCCAAAAAAACTCTATAAATATAAGCCCTTCCTGCAATTTTCTCAGTTTGTTTAATAAGCTGACTGTAAAAAAAAAAAAAAAAAAAAAAAAAAAAAAAAAAAAAAAAAAAAAAAAAAAAAAGTTCAAAGAGCGGAAACTTTACAAGAAATGCTGGTGTTAGCAAAACACTGGGAGCTTTTCCATCAGCGTTTGAAGGCGTTTCACTCCTGGGCCGTTATCAGATTTCCGACAGGACTGCCCCGGTGTCCCAAGTCCCTCCTCCGCGTGTTCGCTGTGTCAGCGCGCTCGCTCCGCTGCGATCTGCCGGAGGATCCCGCTCGGAGCCGGCAGAACTCCGGGCTCTTGCACAACCCGCAGCGCTCCCGAGGCAGCCGCCCCCAGCCCGCAGCCCCCGCCCCGCGGCGCTGCCGGCGAGCCCCGGGCGCGGCGGAGGCACAGCGCTCCCGCTGCACCGCCGCGATGCCGGTGCGTGAGGGCGGGAGGGAGGGCGGCAGCGCGGGCAGGGCCTGCGCCGCCGCCTGACCGCGCTTCTCTTGCAGACCTTCCTCAAGTGGCTGCTGGGGATCCTGGGGGTCGCCGTGGTGGTGGTGGTGATCACCGTGCCGCTGGTGCTGCTCACCCGCAGTAAGTGCGGCGCGGCTTGGGGAAAGTTGTGCGGGAAGTTTGTGCCCGGGAGCGGGGTGGGCTGGAGCTGCGGCGTGCGGGGAACCGCGGGGTGCGGCCGGCTCACCGCTCAGGGGGGCGGCAGGGGACAGCAAAACCTCTCTGAATTGTCTTGTGTGCGCCGGTAATAATGAGAAGCGTTGTCGTTTTCACCATTTTCTGTTCTTATTGTCGTCAGAGGCTCTCGAAACAGCGGTAAAATGCCAATCACTCATTTTTCTAGGGTGTATTGAAAAGATTATATTCCCTCTCATGTGCTTTGTTGGCGCAACTTTTGTTAACACCGTTGAGTGAAATTATGTAAACAGCACGGTTACAGAGGTCAGGAAAGTACAGAAAGATTGGGAATGTGTTTTTGGACTCTGACCAGTTAGCACTTTCCAGGTTGCCCTTGTAGCTCTGGATGTTAATGTGAAACAGCATTAAATCCCCATCACGCGATGCATTGCTTTCAGCTGCTAGGACAGAGCTGCTCTCGATCTGTGTTACTGTGATTAACAGCTGAGCAGTGGTGGTGTGACAGTCAGCACGGCAAACTCTCAGGGAGGGTTTTCTAGACCAGACCTAGGTCGGAGAAGTGCACCCCCAAAAAAGTGAAGATGTGTGAGTGGATCTTGATGTGCTCAGAAATCGCTTGTGTGCACACAGAGTTCTGGGGGTTTGTTGCATTAGTGAAAGAGGCGGAGCTTGTGTCCCTAGTGCTCATGTGGCACAATTTACATTAAACTCTTTTGCAGTTCAGCTCTATTAATATCAATACCACAGTCATTCAGAACTGGATTTTCAGAGTCCAGATATCTGAGTTACATGCCTTCTAGGCTGAAACTTCCATCAGTAAATGCTGCATCTATTTTCTCTTACTTTGGGGCAGCTTTTTGCCACTTATCTCAAAAAAGCAGATTTTTGAGGTGACAAAAAATACTCTGAATTTCACAAGTGGAGAAGAGCAAGAGAAAGGGTCTTGTTAACTTATCAGATGGATGTGTGCAGGCATAACACCTAGTGAAAGAATTCAGTATGTAGGCCTGAACTCTGCTGAAGAGTTAGTACTTGTCTATCTTGATGCCAATGCTGTGTCTTACTGTAAATAAAGTGGGTTTTCTTCCTTCGTGAATTGTAGCATAGGAGTTCTTTCTCTCTAGAAGTGGCTGCAATTCAAGATCAGTCATTCAGTTACATAGTAAATTCACTTTACTTCAAAGAGGCATTTCTGTTCTGTGGTACACAGAATACCACCGTGCTGTCAGCCTTGGCTTGTGTCCTCTGGTTGTAAAAGAGTAGAACAGTGTGTCAGACTTTTTACTGTTGGTTCAAATTAAGGCGTAGAGAGCACGCCCAGGTAGTTCAGTAAGTCCCTCTGGGTAAAATAAGGATTGAGATGGAGTGGTCCCTGTTCAAAACCTTGAATTCCTGTCTCTTCACAAACCAGACCGGCAGTAACATCTGAACAACTGTGACCATTGTAGTTTGGGAACTGCAGAGTTCTTTTGAATTTTTGACTGAAGGGTGCTAAACAGATGTTTTCTGTTAGCTGAGAGTGCACAGGGGGTGTACTCATAAAGTAGTAATTTATATGTTAGAGCAATTAATCACTAGTTTGATTATGTGGCTTTTATGAGCAACTACAGGACACGAGAGTCAGCTGGGGATTGTCTCTTGGGCCATGTGGGTGATTGAGTACAAAATGCAAGTGACAAAACTGCTTTGGGAAGGGGCAGCTCACATGACTGTGACTATGTGAAACCAAAGTCTGCTCTGATAAAAATCCTTGTAATTGCAGTCAAATAGTTTTTATTTCATCCCAATGGTTCAAGCATTGTACAGGGAGTGAATATGACAGTTATTGATATAAACAGATAATTCTGAGTTTGGATTTCTTACCTTTGGTCTGCAGCTGTTTTCCCTGCCATGCTTCTCAATGTATTTTTATTTCATAAGCTTAGTATTCATGCAACACATAATTAGTTTGATAAGTGGTCTCCAGTGCAGTGAAAGTAGTGAAATTTTGCCCCTCCAGCAGAGTTCTGGCTTGTTGGCTGGCCTGTAGGCCTTGCAAGTGGAACTTCTGCTTCTTTTCTTGCAGACACTGAGCACGGACAAATAGTGCAGACTTAAATTTGCAGAGTGGTTCCCTAATTTGAGGTGCAGCCATCTACTTGGAGGGTCTGCTGCCAGAAGTCTGTACAGAATTCTCTATTTCATTTAGACCCACTGCCTATTTTGACACTTCATTTTATATTTAATAATCACATGGGGCTACTTGCATCAAACAGTTTTAATTTCAAAACAGCCTTGGGGCTTGTATTTGAAGTCTGTTGATCAAAGCATTGTTGTGCTTTGAGGAGCTATCCAACAGGTGACTACAGTAACAAGTTGTTACCCTTAAAGCATGAGTATTTTATTAAAAAAAAATTATCTGTTTGTTCATGATTCACCAGTTTGCTTACACTTCTCACAGTTTTTCAGGTTTTTTCTTCTATAACATTCAGTGCAAAAGGCAGGTTGAAACATCCCGTGTCTATACCTTTCTCATTTCTCTAACTGCAGGTCTTGTTAGAGCTGGGCTGCAGGAGTGGGAGGATGAGCAGCCCGTGTTGAGGGCAGGAAGGAGACAGTGCAATATTTACTATTATTCTGCTGCCATGAGCAAGTCATAGATAGCCTTGGAGTGAGGGTCCCATACAGCTGACTGTACGGTTTCTTCACCCACAGGTTTAATTCTCCAAGGGTGAGATATTCACTAAATTGAGTGAGGAGGATCATCACCATCATGATTAGATGGTATTATTTGTGTGCTTTTGTGGTCTTTTGATAGAAATGTGCCTAGGAGAGGCTGGAAGAGCACAGCAGGTCCTGGGGAAGTTGGTGACCTTAAGGTGCCTGAGTGTTCTGTGTGAGTCTGAAAAGATAGGGAATCTTTTCCTGCTACATGTCCTTGACTTCTGTAACTGTCATTTAACTCAGTTATCTACCCTAATTCAAATCTTGGGTAATATAATATAAAACCCCATTATCAACAGTAGATTGCTATCTGAAGAACACTTCTGCTGTTCTTATTTCCTTGCTTTGCATGAGATGGGGTAAATTTGGGAGGGATTCCAGAGCTATTGATTACCAAGTTAATGATTAAATCCCTCCAGGGATGTCTCTGCAGCCGTGTGGAGTGGCTCTTAGATGAACTGCTCCAGGAGATGTGACAGCACTCACTTATTGGTTGTGGTCTCTCCTGAATGTCCTCCATCAGCCTCTGGGTATTGGATAGAATTCTGGATGGAGTGAGCCTTTGGCCTGAGCCAGAAAAGTGGTTTTTACCTGCTTTTTTGCTGGAAGTCTACTTCAGTGTTCTGTCACATAGTAACTGGAATATACGGGAGGGGGAAAGAGTTAGAGTACTCTTTTACAGATGTTGGAAGAGAAATGGGGAGACAGCAGATTTGGAAAAGCTAAGCTGAAATGTCTCTTACTTTTCTGGCCACTGAATCAGCCAGGATTACCTTGTGTCTCTCCCACTGCTCCTGAATTACATGCTTTGATTGCAGATCATCCTTGCTCTTCTGCTGTCACTTCAAAATGGCAATAACCATTCACCTTTTCTGATTTTTCTGTCCTCTCATTATTACTGGACATCATGCTTGCACTTGTCTTTCCCTTTTTGTGGTTTTTCCAGTCTCAGTAGTGGTGAACATCCAGTAAAGCTTCCAATATTACTGCTTTTATAGTTTTCCATGGTTTAAAGTCAGTTAATTTCTTGCCCCCTTTTTTTTTTTAATTACACATGGAAATTAGGAAAATGTACCTTGAAACTGAGGAATAACCAATACATATACCAAAATTAATTTCTCAGTGTTGTTCCATTTTGGTAGGATGATAAATCATACCATAAACTGGACACAGTTGTTAACTTCTTGTTTGCTTTACACCTGTCCTGGTTTTGGCTGGGAATGTGATAAATTTCTCCTTGTAGCTAGTCCACTGGTCTGGTTTGGGTTCAGTGTAGATAACACACTGATGTTTTGGTTGTTGCTCAGTAGTGCTTACTCTCAAGTCATGGACACCGGTTTCCCAGGCTCTGCCAGAGTACAGTGTACAAGGACCTGGGACGGAGCATGGCCAGGACAGCTGACCACATCTGGCCAAAGGAGTATTTCATAACACATAATTTCATGCTCATATAAACTAGGGGGTTGGCTGTGAGGTGCCAGGACACCTGGACAGGCTGGACATTGGTTGGGGGTGGTGAGCAAATGTATTTTGCATCAGTTGTCTTCCTTGGGTTTTATTCCTCTCACTCTCCTTTTCATTATAAATATTCTTAGGGGTATTATATTTAGTTTTATTTCAATCATTGGCTGTTTCTATCTCAACTTGTGGGTTTATCTTTTCCTGATTCTCCTCCCCATCTGCCCTGAGGCTGAGGGTGGAAGGAAGTGAGCAGTACTTGGTTGCCAGCTGGGGTTAAACGATGCCGATACGTCACGCTCACAGAAACCAGTTCAATTTTTCTCTTAAGAGAGGGTGGCACATTAATAGGAAATTCCAAAATTCAAACAGAATTGTTTATCAACTTTGTATGAGTACTACTTAAGTAAAAGTTTAAGAGCCTTCTTTGCAGAAGGACTTAAAGTTTTACTGTTGTAACTATTTCTAGTGCATCATTATGACAGTGGAAATGTACTGCCAGGAGTCAGACCAGGGTAGAGATGAATCACAGAATCATTAAGATTGGAAAAACCTCCAAGATTATCAAATTGAACCTTTGATTAACCACCACTTTATCAGCTAAACCAGAGCACATCCTGTCATCTCTTAAATATTTGTGGGGATGGTGACTCCACCACTTTCCTGGGCACTCCTTTCCAATGCTTAACCACTCTTTCAGTGAAAAAATTCTTTCTGATGTCCAACCTGAACCTTCTCTGGCACAGCTTGAGGCTATTTCTTCTTGTCCAGTCACTGCCTGGGAGGAGACCCTGCCCCCACCTGGCTGCAACCTCCTCTCAGGTGGCTGTAGAAAGCAATACCATTCCCCTGAGCATCCTCTTCTCCAGGCTGAACACTGCCAACTCCTCATGGTGCTTGTACTCCAGAGCCATCACCAGCTGCACTGCCCTTCTCTGGACACATTCCAGCACCTCCATGGCTGTTTTGAATTGAGGGGCCCAGAACTGGACAGAGAGCTCGAGGTGTGGCCTCACCTGTGCCAGGTACAAGGGGACAATCACAGCCCTGCTCCTGCTGGCCACATTATTCCAGATACAGCCAGGATGCCACGGGCCTTCTTGGCCACCTAGGCACACACTGGGCCCTGTTCAGCCTGGTGTAGACCAGCACCCCTGGGTCCTGTTCTGCTGGGCAGCTTTCCAGCTGCTCTGCTCCCAGCCTGTGGAACTTCCTGGGGTTGTTGTAAGGCAGGTGTAGGATCTGGCCCTTGCTGAACCTCGGGCAGTTGGCCTTGGCCCATCAATCCATCCTGTCCAGGTCCCTCTGCAGAGCCCTCCTGCCCTCCAGCGGGGCAGCACTCCTGCCCAACCTGGTGTCATCTGCAAACCTAATGAGGATGAACTCAAACCCCTCATCCAAAGCATTGATAAAGATTATTAAACAGAACTGGCCCCAGTACTGAGCATTGGAAGGTAGTCATTTGGAGTTTAGAACAGTAAGTCTGTACGTGGAATTGCTGAAAAAGAAAAATAACAAGAAAATGCAGCCTCTCTGAGGAACCCAAGAGTGAAAGAAGCAGTTTTGCTAAAACATAAACATCCATTGACCTGTATACAATCTCCAAAGCCAGCAAAATGTTCTTGAACGTCAGCAGTTACTTTATTCTGTCAAAATAAACCTGTTTGACCTTTCTTTTCAAACGGAATCTGAACAATAAGAACCAAAATTTGGAATTCAATGTATGTTGAGTATTTTGGGTCAGTGGCACAATGTGGATAAGTAAGAATATACTGATACTGGCCTACCTTGTAGATTAAGAAAACACTTCAACTAGAACTTCTCCGACTGTACCCTTACAGCTTGGCGTGTGTTTTCATATTCAGATACTATGTGGAAGGTGTTGACAGAAAATGAAATTTTAATTTTATACATAGCCAACAAATCTTAATAGTGGCCTGATTTTTAGTAATGAGACCTTAGCAAAATATGTATGTCACCAGGGAGAAAAACATTCATCAGTTTGGAAAAATCCCTAAACCTGTTCATCAGCCACCTGTCTTAAATTGCTTCTCCTTTTCCAAGAGAGAGTTTTGTTGCTTTCTGAAGCCCCTCTGATTGAAAATGACACTTTCTCGATTAGGAAGAAGTCATATTCCCAACTAGACAACTGTGTATGAATATTAAATACCCACTTGTTCATAATCCATCAAATTAAATATTCAGTTAAATAAATAACCTGAGAAATTAATATTCTCACAGAAACTTCAACAGCAAATAAATCCAGCCTAGTAATTTTTTAAAGGGTCTCATTTCAGATGGAATTGAGCAAGCATTTTTTTAACCTTTTCTCAGCATTTTAGAATAAAATCATTGTTTGTTATGTCTCTTGCAGCAGTAGTTGTACAGTCTGTGCTGTATACATACAGTTTTCTTATTGTTTGGAAATAAGAGTAAAGCTGTAATAGCTGATATAAATGTCTTCCTGTGATGTTCCAGATGTCACAGGTATGCAACCTGCAGAAACTGTTGAGGTGTTTTTCTGTGTGTGTGTCCCCAGGGACCTTGCTGTATTTTTCTCGTTAAGCATAAGGAAAGAGAAGGCAGTCTGTTTAAAAGTATCCAAAAGACTGGGGTCTCAGAATTGACAGGGGCAGGCTAGCATTTGATCAGTCACCACATCTGTACTTGAGTGTTTTTATCGGTTGCTTTTATTCTAGTCTTTTGATTTAGCCAGATGAAACTAAAATCCCTTCTAGACTCTGTAGGTAAAAGGGTAGATACAGGTAGATGAGGGTAGATTTTAGGTTTCCATTAAAAAAAAAAAAACAACAGGGGAGGATGCAGGGAGAGAATTGCACACCTGAATTTAAAATTGGTAGTCTTTGTTTTCAGAGGAGAAGGATCACAAAGACTCACAGACCGAGTTGTTGTTGTTAGTGTTATTACTTGTCATACTTTGGGAAAAGTAGCTTGTGCACTGCAGGCAGTAAGAAAGAAGTACTTTACATAGAAGCTGACTGCAGTGTGCTGAAGCTGATGAGCAACTCATTAGCTTAACTAGATTCAAAGTTTCACTTGATCTTTTCAGACTAACTCAGTTACTTGGCTTTAATTTTCCAGTCAAAATTGTAATGCTAGAGTAAACTTTGATATCTTGGTGAAAATCACATCAAAAGAGGGATAAATATTTAATCAATTTTTTCATCATAATCTTATCCAGAAGTTTTTGTTATCTAATTAGGGTGGGGTTTTTTCGTTAGATCTTCCCTGAATATTTTACTGCTTCTCAGATTTCTAGATTACTTTTTTTTTTTGAAATTTTAGTTTAAGGATAAGCAAGTGATTCACAATTGCAGCTATTAGCAATTGGGGCTCTGCAGTGAACTTCCCAGAGTGAGCATGGGGAGAAAGGCACAAAGGTGATTTCTTTTCAGCTTTTGAGGAGTATATGTTTGCTGAGGTAAGAGAGTCAGAGGTCTTCTGGTCACTTTTGTCACTGTCAAAAAGGTATTTTTATTTCCATGAGTTGTTGAATGACCTTGCTGACACTCCTTTATATTATGCTTGCTGAATTTACCTTGCAATAAAGTTTTATTGCCTTCCCACTGCTACTACTTTACAGATGGTTAACTAAAACACTTTAATAACCAGCAACAGAAATCCAGTTAGTAGCCAGGTTAAGAAGCTGGGGTGGAACAATTTGCAGCAAGATCAAAATCTCTCTTCTATCTGTTTCTTTCAGAAGAGACCTCTTCAGGAAAAACGTACACTCTACAGAATTACTTGAACAATGACTATAAGTACAAAACACATAATTTGCAGTGGATTTCAGGTAATTCATTTATACATACAACTTGAATGTCAAGAAGATGTACTACCTTCAGTCACGTCAGGCTGAGGTGATTACTGTATTCTGAAAAGAAGTCAATTTATTTAATAATACCATTATAGAACATATAGAACATGTGTAGCACAAAGGGTTGATTCCTTGTTTCCCTTAGAAACGTGCTCACGTTCATGGCAAGTTACATTCTCCTACTGCTAAAAGAGCATAATTACTTCTGTGCTTCAGGGTAGAAGCAATTTACCCTCTGAGGTGTGTCAGCTTCCTGTGCATGGGCTGCCAGGGAACAGGGAGATGCAGGCTGCTTTTCCTTTTCAGAATGCCTAGTGCCCCAAGGGAAGGAGATGCTGGAAGGTGGATGCTGTGAGCTCCACAACTACATTTGGTGAACATTGTTGTGCTGTAAACATCCTCTCATTAAGGAATTGGGAAACACAGCATTGACCAGATTTTTGGATTTTATTTCCTGATTAAAAACATAGAAGGAAGATAGAAGTAACTGATGAGCATTTTACTTACTTTTTTGTGTCATCTCTCCTGTGCTTTTAGGAAATCAGTATCTTCACAAAACAGATAATGGGGACATCCTGTGCATCAGGGCTGACAACGGAACATCCTCAGTAATCCTGGCAAATACAACATTAGTATGTTGTCTTATATGTAATACATGCAGACATTGGGAAAGGTATTGGGTTTCGTATTTTGTTCTGCACAGTCTTTGGAATCAGTGCTTAATGTGTTTCTTTTGCCCTTCCTTTGTTGACAGGATAAGTACCAGGCAAGCACAGTTATGTTGTCTCCTGACCAAAAGTTTGCTCTTCTGCAATACAGCTATACAAAGGTACAAGTGCACTTTACACCTGGGGATGAAACTGGAAAATAAGGGTTTGGGGATAACTGAGAGGCTGAGAGAATGTGAGGGAAATGCAGGAGGATGGGTGGATGAATGTGATGAGTGTCTGTAAGGGAGCAGTCAAGCTCAGCAGGCAGGAGAAGAGACTGGTGTCACCTGTGGGCTTGGCAGAAGAGAGTTGACTGCCCAAGGATAAAAAGTGGATGGAGAGTTATCTCAAGGAGAGCAGGGCTGGCTGGTTTAACTGGGAAGACAGTCTAGGAGAGCAGATAGGCACGGCTGTCCCAGGAGTTGTGTGGGTACGGAGAAGTGATGAGTAGATATGCTGGTATACATCTGCTTGTATATGTGTGCTATATATATATATGTGGTTGTTACATTGTGGTGGTAGGAGGTAAGAGTTTAAAACTGAGGTGAATGAAAATCTGCATGTGCTTCCAAGAAGGCTTGTGCTTGGAGTGGGCTTGTGTGTCCCTGTTGCCTCCTGTCAGCAAGCACATGAGAAGCCTGCAGCAGAACGCCTCATCCTGCCATGGTGCTGAGCCCTGCAACAAAGGTCAACCCACATTTATGCCAGGTGGCTCGAAAACCTGGCGCTGTGTGCCAGCTGGGAAGCCTAATGGAGGTGATCATTTGCTATGCAGTTTGTGCACTGGGAAACCACTCACTTAATTCTTTCCTTTTTTTTCTGGAGAGGTTCTGTTTGTAAAAAGTTCAGTGCTAACTTGGGCAGTGTACAGTACTTGAGCACTGTGTCACTGAGCCCTGTCTACGTGTCCTGGCCTTGCAGTCCCAGAGCGCTTCTTGCACTGTGCCAGACACAGACTGTGCACTCAGGCATCAATTTTTTTCAGTTTTGGCTTCCATGCTGGATTCCCCTGAGCCAGTTAGCTTTTGTCTTTCTGAATTGTTCAGAATGATTTGACTCTTCTCTGCATCATTAGAGGCCACAAAATGCCTAATATTTTACCAGCCACCCTACACATCCCCTCTACTTGTAATTTATTGCTCTGTAGTATTTTATTTGTTGCATTCATGAGAGTTAATTTTGTTTTAATGCTGAAGCAAGATATTTTAACCTTTATATAACAGTGTGATTGAAAGTTCTGTTATTATTAATTTTTATTGCAAAGAGTAACAAAATGAATCATGAGGATGTAGACACTTGTTATGTAATAGCCATCTGGCTGTGTAGTACCAAGTTGTTGGTTTATATCTTCATACAAATATCCAAGAACCTTCTTACGAGGGAGCATTATTGCAACATGTCAGTGCTGTGGGCAAAATCAAATCTCTCCAGCCCCACACAGTGAACATGTTTAAATGTGTCTGCATTATCATCATCATCTCTCTCTGTGTTAAGTGCCCACAGAGCGATACAGATTTCAAGAGGCAGATTTCTCAGAGAAGGGTTTCATTTCTGTGACAATATGAATGGGAATAGGTCACCCTGGTACTGGAGGAACTGCTACAGACATACTGCTGGGACTTGTGAGAACTACTATAAAATGAGATGCCAAGTTAAATAATACAACATAAAAAATGAGACAGAAGACAGCAAATGAGGCAGTAAAGCACAAGGAGGAAGATGAACTGTGCACTGACAATAATCTGCCATGTAGCTACAAGGATTTCTGAAAATTTGCAGCATCTCTGTCATCTGTGTCTCTGTCCTTAATCAGTCAGTGGCCTCTGTCCTAGTATTTAAATTATGACCCCAGAAGGATGGAAATTCTTTAGTCTTTCCTTAAACCTGGTAGAGATCTGTTACTTTTGTATGTTCATCGTGTTCTTGCTATCTTAATAAAATTCACAAGGAGGGCTTTAGGGGTATTTGAAACTGCAAGAGATATGAAACTTTGTGAAATTCATTTTCTTAATATTAAAATAATTCTTTTGCAGTTGTGGAGGCATTCCTTTACAGCTTCATATCACATCTATAATTTCAGTAGCAGGTCAGTAATTTTGCACATAAGATGTTGTTTTAACATTCATTTTGCACTGAAACGTCATTTCACTGATTTCTCTTGGCTGCATTTTGGTTTTGTTTTTCCAGTTCCATCTTAGATGACGGACTACTACCTAATGATACACAGTATATATCCTGGTCACCTGTTGGTCATAAACTGGTTAGTAAAGAAAAATGAAACTTATATAAACAGTCATTTTCATACATGTGACATGGAAACTCACGATGTCTGTTCCCTTGAGGTTTTGGGACTTTCCTATTGCTAGGTAAAGTAGCTGAACTATTTTCGAAATTGACTACTGTTGCTGGAAAGACTCCAAAGTCCCTCTGTGTGTTTTGTTTTGTTCTTTAATGAAAATGCATTCCTGAAAGTAACTGGTGGCCCCAGTTGTCATGAAATGGACAAATGCACAGGAACTTTGTGTTTTTACAGTTGCAGACAGTAGCTCATCCCTTTCAAAGACAGCAGCATTACAGCTGTCTATGTAATCATCACTGTGATTTTTATCTCCTAATTACACAATATTCAATGAAGTTTTACTTGATGGATGTGTGCAGTGGGATTAAAGGATTAAAATTTGTCTTGTACTCTTTCCTGCTGTTGTTTTCTTCCTCCCCTCCAGTCTGTGTTAGTGGTGACAACCACCACATTTGCAGGGCTTGTGCCTCCCCTGGGTTGAGGGTTGGACTGCCACAGGAGGATGTGGTCTTTATTTATTCTTACTTTTTAGTGAATTATAAAGCCAACAACAGAAGCAAGGGAAGTTGAAAAGAGTTTCTGCATCTCGAAGCAAAGCTCTGGGTTAAAACTGTTGTTCAGTTATTGGAGATGAAAACAAGGGGTGATTAGGGAGGCAGGCAGATGCCAAAAATAGAGTTCTGAGTGCTACTGAAGAAATGTACCATCTTTGCAGATGCATTGGCAGCTCTGAGACTCCAGTGAATGTTTTACCAAAGCCCTGATAGTTTTATTTGAAAGACAAATCAGTGGAAGACAACTCCTGATGACAGAAAATAAACTTGTATTTGGGAGAAAAGGAATGATATTTCAAAACTTGATACAGTAGTCATGTTACTTTATTTTTTGCATCTAGGCCTGAAGTTGTGTTGTTAGCCCTGATCTGTATTAGTATTTATATCAGTAATTCCAAGTTTGTTAAGTATTAATGCTGTCTGGTGCAATGCAGTTTTTAAAGATGGTTTTTGTCATCTGGTGTAAATTGCCCAGTAGATGAAATAAAGAAAGGAAGTGTGATTTACTATAATAGTAATTGTTATCACAATGATGTTTTGCAGGCATATGTTTGGAATAATAATGTTTATGTAAAAGCCTCACCAACAGCAGAAGCTGTGCAAATCACTCAAAATGGAGAAGAAAATAAAATTTTCAATGGAATACCAGACTGGGTTTATGAAGGTAACTACATCAAGCAAGTTTTACTTTGCATTATTATGTGAAAACTTTGGGTTATTATAATATTATCTCACTCCTTACCACTGAAAAATTGAAATTAATCAAAATCTGTATTTTAAAAGAAACACGCATCCTTATCTGGGCTTAATACCTGGCTAGTGTGAGGATCTAAGAATATGTATGAGTTTGCCTAGTTTGCATTGTGTCACTGGAAATTTGGTGTGAATTACCTTCAGATGACAGATTACAAGCATTGATCTAATGTCTCATTTCAAAACCCCAACAAACAGTCTGCATTTTAGTATCTGAACTTCAATTTTTTAAAAAAAAAGCCTGTTAGAAACTAATGAGAACGGCACCTGGGGTAGAGGAGCCAACTTACCAATTATAACTTAAATACATTTGCATCTCTTTCAGAGGAAATGTTTGGCACCCATTCTGCTCTGTGGTGGTCTCCAAATGGCAAGTTTTTGGCATATGCATCCTTTAATGATACAGAAGTTCCTCTGATAGAGTATTCCTTCTATTCTGAGGACACCTTGCAGTACCCAAAGACCATTAAAATCCCGTATCCCAAGGTCTGTGTTGTTTATTAAACATGTTTGTTCTGTAGTTTCATTAAGAGAGTAGTCTCGTTTAATCAGTTCCTGCTAATGAAAATATTGTCTGTCTCTCCTCAACAGCTTGCTGTGATTACTCTTTCTGAAGTCAACAGCATCTGGCAATGTTAAAGTATTTTATTATCTCCAGGGGAAAGAAAAAAGAGGAAAAAAAGTATGATTTAAGGTTTTGTTGTTTCACCATAAAATTTGGAGGTAGTGAGTAGACAGTGAGATAAAAAAGCTCTCAGGAAGTCAAGTTGGTACAAAGCATTAGGCAGATGTACATTAGATTAGGGTTGTGCATGGTATTGATAATGGAATCTTCTTCAGCCAATCAATATTTTCAGTTTCCTGTATTGAGAAGAAGAGGAGGAATCTGCTAAAGGAGGTTCTTTGCCCACACCTTAAGCTCTCCCAGTTTTAGCTGTGAGAGCGAAACCTTCAGTGGAAGGAACTCCTCCTCCTTCCCTCTCCTCTCCCTGTGACTTTATGCCCACTGCTCATGGCACAGTTGGCATGGGCTGAATGGGGTGAGCGAGTGCAGAGTGCTCTAGTGGGTTCCTCCATGTGCTCCGTGTGGGGACGGTTTCATATTTAATACAAGACTTACCTGTTATTTGATGTTATACAGGATTTTGGTTTACCTGAGCAATGCACTTTAGAGGTGAAGCAATTACAATTGGCACTTAGAGTACAACAATTGCACTACCCCTGCTGGGTGTCAATACAAGCATGTTCTCATGGCTGGCACCCATGATAGGCTCACCACCATTGTGCTGGGCATCCCCATTGCTGGGAAGGAATAGATGGCTTGAAATCATCTCAAGCCCATCATTTTAGTTCTTTCTGTTCAATCCTGGGGTTTTATACTCTGTGTTGGCTTAAGGCATCAACATGCCCCACCTCAATCCATGAAGGTCTGGCCATTCACTCTTGATTAACAGGGCAGGACAGATGATACAGCAAGCTTATTGCTCATCTGGTACAGCTGCCTGGTGGGAAAACTGCCCTCTGTGTGCCAAGCTCAGCGTTCTCTGCACAGCCATGCTCACTCCCTGCCCTCCCCAGAGGTGGTGGAGCACACGGCCTGTGCTGGGAGCCTCCCCCAGAGCAGTCACTGACAGCTGCAGATGCCCATCCTCAGCCTGGCCCTGAGAAGAGACAAGGGTGCAGAATGAATTGCCAGTCTAAATGACACACTTTATTACAAACCCCTTTTGTCTGGAATAATGCTGACTTCTGGAGGTGGATCAAGGGTAGCTCCCTAAGTGTTACTGTGAGGACTTGGCTGGTAGACTCCAAGAGCAGCAGCCCTCTCTGACACAGCTCCTCTGCTGTCAGCAGCGTTACACTGGAGACACTGGAGTACATGCTGCAGTCACAGCTTTGATTGTGATACAGGCAGCTGTGATATGATTAGCTAGGGTAAGGTACTGCTTCCATGGAGAAGCACTTTCCTGTGTGTAAGCAATGGATTTCATTCTCTGCTAGGTATCACATGTGGCATGTAGGATGGGATCAGGCCAAATACAGCAAGCCCTGTGATTGTTTCTAAATGCAGTGGTCTTTCTTATCTAGAAATGCATAACTAACACTTCTGTGTGAAAAATACAAAGGATAATTTATGTATCAGTCATAAAACTCCATTTAGGAATTTGTCTTTTCACATGTTTACCTTTCTGTCTGTAATAACTTACTCATCTATAATTTCAAACACTTCACCAAGAATATTCTCTCTTCAAAAGTACAATGAAAAATTTTATTTTTAGGCAGGAGCTACAAATCCAACTGTGCAACTCTTTATCATGGATACCACATCACTTTCAGAAATCAAACCTGTTAAAATTTCTCCACCTGCAGAAATAGCATCAAGGTGAGAAATTTTGGTTAAATATTTGATATTTGATTGTTTCTTTTGATGGGAGAGGAGGAGCTTTTATGTGTGACCTCCCTGTATTCAATATATGGCAGTTTTTCCCTGTAATGTGGCTCTGGTAGCAACAAGATTTACCAGAGAAAATCTGCACAGAGATTATCCTCCTAGTGATTATATATAGATGGCATATTCCATGTATGTTATATTCAGAATGTGACAAGTTCTTGGCTCATCACATTCAGTGGAGTCTAACTATGGTGAAGTCATTTCACAGTACAACTTTAATATGAGCAAGTTTTCGTATAATCAAATTATAATATATGTATTTCAATTCACTGGGGGGGGAAAACCCAACAAAACAAAACCTTAATGGTAAGTGAAGATTTGATTTCATTGGAAGCAGACTCCTTGCTAAGGCAAGGTATCGTGGTTGTCTTCAGATTTAGACTTAAAATGTTTGTTTTCTTTGGGAAGATGGTGAAAATCAGCACCTCTCAGAGTAAATGGAAAATTGTATTCCTCAAAATGCCACTGGAAATGCACAACATGATATAAATGTATTTTGTAAAGATCAGCTACATCAATTTAAAGTGCATGCACACAATTTGGTATCCCAGATCTTGGGGTTTGTTTTTTTTCTTTTTAACAGTATTGTGGAAATGTTTTAGAGCTTTGCACTTACAAACATGATGGGTATGAAAGCATAGGTTATATTGATAAACCAGAAAAAAACAAAGGTCTGTTAGCTTATGAATAAAACCAGCATTTTATACGTGGGGGCCAAAAAGCCATAACTGGAAAATCAGTGCTCTTCCTTTTCAGTCCTCACCACAGTGAAACATCCATGTGTTCACAGAGATGCAAGTTCTTATGAATATGTTGTTCTTTATCCTTCCCTTACAGTCACACTGCAATAGCTGCATGTTAGATAGCTGTCGTGCCTTGTTTTCCTCCAGAATCCCAGTGCTTCAGAATCAAAACCCCTTCACATTTTGCTCAGTATTGATTAAGATCTCTGCTGCCTTAGAGGGTTTTTTTACCTTTTTTTAATACCTTCTGGAAGTTGATGTGAGGAGAATAACCATCAGCTACCTTCCAGCCTCGTACCCATCTGGCTAACAGAGGTGTGAGTTAGATGCAGTTCATCCATTTTTAAATTAATTTGGCACTCTGTTAGTCAGGATTAATACAAATATAGATCTTGACTGATGAGTTCAAGGATGAAAATTCACTCCTCCCAGTGGCTGACCCAAATAATGGTGTCACCATATGCATCCTGCAGAAGGTGAGGTGGCCAGAACTAGTCTTGGGGAACTTTGCAAGAGCAAAGGTACATGAGTAGGGAAAGGTGAGCAATGTGCTGTGTTGCTGCTGGGTAGGTTTTTTTTCTGGAAGCACAAAGTATTGAATATTTACATTGTATTTATATATATACACCACTGTATGACAGGAAATGTTAGTTTTTGTTATGGAAAATTCTATTTTTACTTCCATGGAGCTAAATTTTGAGCAAAATTAAGTTTGAGTTGGTGGCGTACCTCCCTCCACCCGCCTGTTTGAGGATGCTGAGGGGCAGTGCCTCAGCAAATGGTTGCCTGTTACAGCATTCTCCAGAGCTTGGATGAGCACCAATTTTACCCCCACATATGAAGGGGGCACAGCATACTTATGTTGCAGAGCAAGAGTTTTATTTGTCAAGAAAAACTGCCAGAATCTGGAATGGCAGTGCTTTGCCACGTGATGGTACTTGAAACTGAAACCTGGCACTCTGCATGAATGACCAGCATGAAATCCATCCAGCATTTAAACACTGGCACCGTGGATACAGGGGACTCCTGTTAGCCAACAGGAGGGTGAAGGGAATGGATCCTTCTTGTCTGAAATGATCTGTCCTAAAATAAGCTGACTTCTGAATAGAGTAGTTGCAGAGTATCCCTTTTCAGCAACAAATGAGGAAGGGCAGTGCAAAACTTTACTTATATATTTACATTATACTTAATATATATATTTACTTATAACAATACTTTATACTTAATTGCAGCTTAGTTAACCTTTTGTGTGTTGTTGAATACTGAAGATGCATTCCCACTTTCACAGGGGATATTTATTATAATAGCTCAAAAAATAATATTTTAGGGTTTTTTCCTTGTAATGTCCATCTTGTCTCATTCATGATTTACAGTCACTAGAATTGTTAACATCTCTCACTTTGAAGCAATGAAAAATGTGGGACTAATTCCCCTTATACAACACAAGTGAAACCACTATTATAGGTACAGGAAGAATGTCGTTTTCCTTTTTCTATTTTTTTACAAACAAGCTCCTACAGACTCAATGGCAGTAGCAATTAAATGACCTGCTGACATCCCAGTCTAATATAAATGCAGAAATAGACCTTTTCCAAACATGATTTTGAGACTGTAATCTAGAAATAAATCTGGAGGTTTTTGATAAGCAGCTGACATATTTTTAATCCATCCACACTAATTGTAGTGTTTCCCTCCCCAAACTGCAGTGATCAGAAAGATACTCTTACCACAAAACTTCCCACACATTTTTGTTAACTAACTTTGGGGGAAAAGGGAACATGAACTTGGAACTAAGTCAAATGTGCAAATTTCGGTTAAAAATGTATACTTGCTTTGGAGGGGAAGTTTGTTTTATTTTAGTTCATAAGGCTTCAAGGAGATAGAAGAGATCTAAAATAAGAAAAGACAGTACATCTGACAGATCGTTATGGTAAACAAAGCCACTAAATTTTATGTGGTGCATTTTTAAAATTAATATACACGAATATTCATGAAATTTTTTTCTCATACTTTATTCCTCATGTCAACTGGGTGGCATTCTGAAGATGAAAGTAAAATATTCAAGTAATAATATCTGGTTTTGCTGTGATCTCTCTCTCCACTGTAACTAATGGAAATAACAACTAAATTGAACAAAAGTATGTATCCCTCAGAAAATAATTAAAAGCAATCAACTTCAGGCAGCTAAGGATAAAATTCCTTAATCTAAGGCATATACAACTTAATATTCAGAAGAATTTCCTCTACTCTAGATGCACACAGTACAAGATTTATGAACAGCCTGGAGTAACTATTATTTTATGCATTAGAGAATAGCTGCTAAAATTTAATTGCAGTCTTTCTGGAAGTGGGTTTGTACAAGCCATCTAATTCTTTATTGTGTCTCTGAAAATAACCAAGGCATCTACTAGCAGCAAAAACAATTGATGAAAAAATGGCTCAATTACATTTACATCATTGTTTATTGTTGAAGAGTAGATTGAAATGAAAATAGCCAGATGAGTCTCATTCAGTGAATTGCTGAATGCAATTGTATGGTATGCTATTATAGAGAGGATTTTAAACATCTTATGTTGTTGCTGTTTTCAGGGATCATTATTTGAGTGTTGTAACATGGGTGACAGATGAAAGGATTTGTCTGCAGTGGCTCAGAAGAATTCAGAATTTTTCAGTCCTCACAGTCTGTGACTTTGAAAATGCTACTTGGTCATGTCCAAAGGTAAGAAAAATTAGGTGGGAGAGTTGCAATGGGAAATTAATCTAGAAAGGAGTAGAGTATATCTGTATGTTTATCGTTGTAGAAATAAAGCCTGATGCAAAATAAGCATAATTGTTGTGGGCTTGTTTGTTTTTCTCGTTCTTAGGAAAAACAACTTACTGAAGAAAGTAAAACTGGCTGGATTGGCAGAGTGAGTGTTCAATTTCTTAAACTCCTACATGCTAAATTCTGGTAATTGTGAAAATTTTATATGAGCCTGTTGTATTTTGCAGTGCCTCTTGTGTGTAGGTCCAATCTTCTCAATTGATGCGTTTTACATGTACAGGAAAAAATTATCTCAAATGTCACACCACGCCTGGGGTTAAGCTTTTTTTTTTGTGGGTAATGGGTTCTGAACTCCCAGGCTAGGCTGGCAGGGCAGTATGGCTAGAGCTCTAATCATGCCCTCTCTGACCTGTGCCTCTCGTTGACAGGACAAGAGGTGATGGCTTTAAAATTAGAGAGTAGGTTCAGATTGGGTGCTAGACAGAAATTCTTCACTGTGAGGGCGGTGAGGCACTGGAAGAGGTTTCCCAGAGAAGCTGTGGATACCCCATCCCTGGGAGTGTTCCAGACCGTGTTGGAGGGGATTTTGAGCACCCTGGTCTAGTACAAGGTGTCCCTGCCCATGGCAGGGGATTTAGAATGAGATGAACTTCAAGGGTGCTTCCAACCCACAGCATTCTACAATTCTGATATTTTATGTTCAGCTAACCAAAAGCACAGCGCCCTTTACGGAGTCCTTTCAACTTCTGGCCTGCTGCTTTTGTAGCAGTATGTAGGGGGGAAATGCAGGAGCCCAGATTCAGAATTCCCTTTGTTCTGGGATGTTGCCAGCTATGCTGGTTTACCTGCTTTCTAGTCTTCCTGCTACCTCCAGAAAGATCTTGGGAATAAAATGTATTAAGAAGTGTATTCTGTCACCTTTGAATCATATTGGAATAAAGGTATAGAGGACAAAAGTAATTTTTCATGCATCAGGTTGCAACAAACCATTCCAGGTTTTAACTGGGGCTACTTATTTATCTATTTTTCCCTCACATGAAATATCCACTGAAGAGAAGCGAGGATAAGATGCATGTAACTGGCCAGATTAAAATTTTCATGCTCTTCTGCCAAAGCAGCCGCTGCTGTCTGGATGATGCTTTCCAAGCTGCCTCTCAGTCCTTTTGTACATGGTAGAGAGTAGGCACCTAATGAACTACACAGAAGATCTGGGGGAAGTGAAGCAGAGATGCAAAAGTTCAGATTTGGAGGGAGAAGTGAGTTTCAGAGCTTTTGATGAGAACACAGAGTACACTTTCCACTCCCGCATTTTCCACACACTGATTATGCTTTAGTCACTAATTCACTTTTGAAGTCAAAAATGAAAGTTTAAAGAAATGCAAAGAGGGAGGCAACAGCAGGGATGAAATCATCCGCAGTATGAAGATGAGAGATCAACCCACCTGCTGTCAAATTTGATATGGGAAGGAAGGCCTTAACGCTGACACATTTTGCTTCTCTGCAGCAAAGGCTTCACAATTAGACAATGTGATGATCAAGCTGCAGACTTTGTAAACAGTTGTGCAAAATGAGAGGGCAAAATGCAAGTCTGTGCCACTAAACTAGGTTGTTGGTTTTTTGTTTCTTTTAAAGAGACAACCCACTTCTTAGGAGCTGTTGGAAGAAATGATAATCTCACTGTACGATTCTTGGGTTTGAGAAAGAAATAGGGAGTAGGGAAGATTAAAGAGGGGATAGGATGGGTATATTTATTCCTTTTATTTTCACCTTCTTAGGGATGATAAAATGATATTTGACTGATAAGGAATTTTTTTATACATTTGCAAGATGTATATATGCACATGCATATGTATAGACAAATTTAAGTGTATTATCTATGTGTGTAGAACACAGACATATAGTCCTGTCTTTGTATCTATTATGTTTTTTATGGTTTTTTGGGGGCAGGACTTTTTAGGTTTTTTGTTGTTGGGCTTGGTTTTTTGTTTTTTATTTTTTTTAATAGAAATGAAATTATGTTTATGAAGAATGCTCAGAAAAGCCTGCATTTCTGTATAAAGCTTCCAGGTCATCAGCTGTTAGAGCTTGCCAGTTGAGTTAAAAGAAAGTCACACTTTGAAAAATAGGGGAAAAGCTAGCAAAATATCTGCCAGATTACTTTTTGCAAAAATACTGCTTTGGAACAAGGAGAGGTTATTTGGAGCACATGGTTAGAAAGACTTAATTTCTGTCATTGCTTTCCGAATGACCGGAGGCAAATCACTTCAGCTTTGTTTCACCATTTCAAAATGGGTACAACATCTCCTAGGCAGTCACATTGTGTCAGTTGCCTAATTAGCATTTAGATCCTTTGGGCATTTATCAAAGAAATAAGTTTTATTTCATTCAGCTCAATTTTATTCCTCTTTTTTTTTTTCTACCATATGTAGCACATTCAAATGGCAAAGAAATTGATTCATTTCTGTCACTCTCAATTGATAAATGGATAATTCCTTCATGAAAATATTATTCCAGTTTGAGTTCTCTGTCACTCTGTAATCACCTACTTACTAGCAAAATTTCCTCTTGGAAAGCAGCTTGTGTTTTTCTGAATAGAACAGGACATTTTTCACTGTTAAGCTAAAAAAGAAATTGAGTTCAAAGAATTTGTTCACAAATATGTGTTTTAAAATGGGAAATCCAAGAAAATCGTGAATTTGCAAACTTTACATTTTTATAGGTTATAGCTGCATTGGATGGAATAAAACAGTGTCTTTGAAAGTAGATAAATACATTGTTTCCTAAAATTGTAGACAGCTAAGACCACTGAAAGTACTTCACCTGCTATGGGGGGGATGGGGGGGGAGTGGATGGATCACTGCCAGGACTAATACTCAGGAAATTCTGCTGCTTAAGGAGCAGGAAAATGTTTCAAGTGTGTTTATTTTAGGAGCGATGGCTATAGGTTCTACCTACTAAGTCAGAAGGCAAAAGTGTTTGCAGTACATTCATCGATGCCTTGTTGCAAGCATTGAGACTCCTGGTTAGAGATATTAAAACCTAAATTTATTGCTTTGGATCTGGAGTTTTGTTTTTTGCTGTAATAGACATCTCTCTTATGTTCAAGTTTCAGCCATCTGTCCCTCACTTTGCACCCGACAATGCTTCCTACTACAAAGTCTTCAGCGACACAGCAGGTTACAAGCACATCCACTACATAAACAGCTCACAGGTGAGGAGTATTGGGACAGCCACTGCTGCCTGGTGTTTCTCCTGGTGAGCAAGGATTTCATCTTCTACTTTTTGCCTTGCCTTTTCCCCTGCTCCAGGCTCCAGTAGCTGTTACTTCAGGGAAATGGGAAGTAATCAGCATAGAAGCTGTAACCAATGAATTTTTGTAAGTATCTGTAAATAAGGTACCTCTGCCTGTCATAAGGGCTGGAAACAAGGGTCTAAGCAAGCACGGAGAGAGTACAGGGAGAAGGTGTCATTTAACTTACCAAAAATCTGATTTAAACATGTCAGATAAAATTTTTAAATATTATACTGTAAATATTTTACTAAAATCAGTATGTATTGCTTTTATAGATACTACATCAGCAACGAAAATCGTGAAATGCCAGGAGGAAGAAATCTTTATAAGTAAGAGGTTCTTTTTTCTGCAATATGAGTAAAATTGTTCTTAATGGAAAAGAGAAACTTTAAGAAAAAGCATTGAAAACTTAAAGATTCAGATGCTCAGCCTAAGGTGGCATCTTCTTTAGGACATTTATTGAAAATCTGTGTAAGAGTATAAACTGCAAAAATAATGGAAATATTTTTCTATAAATTCAGTTAATAAAGGGAAATTGTGAGGAGGATCAACCAATCCTCAGGCAAAAAAACCCCTAAAATTAACCCTCATGCTTTTTTTTTTATATTACTATAATTTCAGTTTTATTTGAACTCAAAAGTTGAAAGTCTGTTTTCTCTAGTTTTTGAATCAGTTTCTATCACTTCCAAATTTTAACATTTTTCATTCAGCCATCTTATTTAAAAAGCATATACTGGTTTAGCATAGCTTAAAAAAATTATCTCTGAGATGAAGCTCATTTACTTTGCAGAGTGCTCTTGGAAAGCAGTCCAAAATCTACTAAATGTGTTAGCTGTAATCTGGATCGAGAAAGATGCCAGTATTATTCTGTGTCCTTCAGCAAAGACACACAGTATTATCAGCTAAATTGTCTTGGTGAGTATACCCCAAATTAATTGACATAAACATGACTCACTGATTAGCTGGGTGGTGAAGTTCACTTCGTCAGGATCTTGATATGTACTGTGTAACAATGATATGTGTTGATAACATTGGATAAATGTATTGGCAGTGGAAAAACATAATGCCTCCTAGGCTCAAAAGTACCTTGACAAAAACTACTAGGATAAAACTTGTTAGTTCTATCTGTCAGTGGACCTGAAAGAGCTGAAAAACACTCCTGTCCCACTGTGTGTCTCCTCGAGAGATGCATGGGAAGCTCTGCCTGCAGAAGGAATTTGGAGGCTCTGAAAGTGTGACAAGCAACAGACTGGGTAAAGAGCAGTGCTTTGGATATGAGAATAAAATTAAGATAGTGCTGGTCAGGGAAAAAATCCAAGTGATGTAACCATGAGGTAGTCAGTGGGACTGTAGTCTGTCTCTGACCTGTAAGTGCTCCTGCTAGATCGTACAAGGGTTAAATTAATCAGAGGGTGGGAAAAATAAAATCGTCTCCAAAAGTACTTTCAGTTGAAGTGTATGCTGTTTTTTTAGTATGCCAAGATCTTCCTTAATCCCTGGGGCAGAAGAGCAGACAGGAATTTTCTGTCAGATTGTAAAAATGGTTGAAGACAACTGCTGTGGTCCTTGTGACAAGGCTTCCTGATGGCCAAACCATTGTCCACAGCCAAGGCATAGGCTTTGCTAAAGAGTGGAAATTCCATTCTTCAGTACCTCACAGTCATTTGGTTCATCTCTGAGACAGTCTGAACATTTTGTGGGATCCTGTGGCTTGAATTTGGGCCCTGCTAACCTAAAATTTAGCTTGAGTAGACTGGAGGGAAACAAGTTCTGAGCTTTAATGTTTCACCCGTTTCCAATTACTTTATGAGGGTTGCGTTTCAAGCCAGCATGCAAACATGAAGGTTTTGTGCCCTGTTAACAGGTCCTGGCCTGCCCAAGTCTACTCTGCACAAAAGCACTGATGATGAAGGTATGGCATGGGCTTTAATTTATGTCAAGCCAGAAAATCTGCACTGTACATTTATTCTAATTTTGTTCTCATTACATAGTGTAATAATAAAAATGTCAGTTATAAAGGGTAAATTTAATTTCAAATAATTGTCAGAAGAATAAGTTCTATACCTTGACATACGTTTATTCAGAGTTTATTTAACATTATTTTACACTGGGCTAGAAAACAGTAAGTAGTGTATGATTTATTTATTGAATAATTTTTCAGTTTTTCTCAAATAGTATTTAGATGAAAAACAGGGTGAAAAGAACTGAAGGAAAACTGTATTGTAAACATTTTGAATCTGAGAGGAAAAACAAAAACTGCAATATAAGTTGTCGTCATCTCAGGTTTAATATTTAAAGTGGTTCGTAATTAAAGAGCGGTGCATTTGAAAAAAAATGTGTTTAGTCTTTGAATCTTACTTACTCTGTTATTTAGTTCTCAGATACTTGGAAGATAACACTGAACTGGAAAATTCATTGAAAGATATTGAGATGCCTTCAAAAAAATTGGATGTCCTTAGTATAGGTGGACACAGTAAGTTCAAAAACATCTTTTACCTTTCCCCTCCCACCCTCCTCCTTTTCACCAAGTGATTCAAGGTCTTCTGCTGAGGAGCATGACAGGACAGATGGGTCTAATGGAAATTCTTGCAGTTATTCAGAACGCAGAGGCAAGATGATTTTTTTTTGGACCTTTCCAAATATTCTTGGTTATTTTCTGAAATCCCAAAATGTTCTTGTCTAAAATGTATTTTTTCCACTATCACACTACGTGTGATAGCTTCACGTTTTCATGATGCAGGGGCTTAACTCTTTTTTCCTTTAAAATAAACTGGAAACCAGAAGTCTCTACCAATGCATTAGAAAAATAAGAAAAATTAGGTTGGGGCACAAACTCAAAGCACTTTAACATTCTTAAATTACATTATAAATTCAAGCAGGTCTTTCTGATTTACAGGTGCAAGTCCTCTTGGTTTGTGTTAGCAGGTTAGGAGAGTGGACAAGTTCAGTTACTATGAAAAAGCAGACACAGTCTAAATGAAAAATCTTCAGAAAACATTTAAGCAACAATTCAACACTATCACCTTTGACTTCGTGGGGGGGAATTGAATAGATTGAATAGATTTGGATTGAATAGTCATTCTTGAAAGCAGAGTCACGCTCCAGGACTGCATAAGCTTCTATACAGACTAGGACAAAATGCTAGAAAATGAACTGTTAATGCTTTCTGAATTGTGCCCCTTAGAATTTGTGTAGAGGAGTGTTCTTGGTGTGCTCTTAGGCTGAGCAACATCAGAGAGCCCAGCAGTGGGAGGTCTGGTACCAATCTAAAACTGTTCTTGCTCCAGCCTTTGCTCCCAGCTTTTCTCTTCATGACAAACTTCCTGCAGATAAAATGAGCAGATACTCTTAAGGGAATTCCATTTTACAAACTGTGTTGAGTTAGGTCAGTCATTGCTAACTGTTCTTTTTGATGCCTCCCTTCTTTCACTGTTACCTTATTTATATAATAACTCTCTTTATCTTTGTTTTTTCTGTCTTTTATTTCTGTCACATTTTTACTAGGGCTAAAGATGAAATCCTCCAGGCAAGATGGAGATTTAAAGATGTTCTTCATGCTATCAGTTGTATATTCATATTTTTTTTATTCCTCTTTGTTCTTACTACTTCATGTCTTCAGGGTAAAAGCTTTTGGGTAAGGGGAATCTATTTTTAATATCAAAAATAGGAGAAGCAAATCCATTTATGTAGTCCTGCTTAAGGTTTCAAGTCTGCTCAGAAATCCATGTAGGTTATTAGAGAAGAAATCCAGTCCTATGAATATAGAGTATGCAAAAGTTAAAATTAGTATTTTAATGTGTTAAATTTAGATTGTTTATGTTTCAGCGTTCCCATGTCTTGCATTTTTATATCTGGGCAAATTTCTGTAAGACTTGCACTCTGACTATTACTTCAGTGCAGTCCATCAGCATTGCAGCCTCAGTTCTCTTAAAATTCATGAGCAAACAATTGAGCCATTCAGTTTGCAAAACTTACAGGGTGTGCCTTTAAAATGCTCAGCTCACAGCCAACGTGGGTAGGACGAATAACATGAATGGAACTGGAATCAATATTGCTTCAAAAATAATAGATACTTGGATATGTTTCTGGGATGCTTTACAAACTGTCAAGCAAAGTCTATCTGGCAAGTTCAAAATAATATAGAATTTCTTTACTCTGCTGGGAGAGAAATTTTATTTTTGAGCCTGTGTTAGATTTACCACTGTAGAGACATAACAAGTTTCACATGTAAGCTTAGAATAATGTCATGAGACGACATGTTGAGTCCCCAGATTTTATTACTTTCTGCTAATTTAACTGTAAAACATTGTGAAAAAAAGACTAGATTACCTAGCAACTTCTACATGTATATATTAGGACAGTTCAGATGAAACTGCTCTTTAATTTTTAGGGGGTGGCTCAAATGTGCTCTTGTATGAATTTGTAATGCATGTGAAATAATTTCACTGGAGAACTGACCTAAGTCAAACTCTTTTCACTTTTAGAGCTGTGGTATCAAATGATTCTTCCTCCCCATTTTGATTCATCAGAGAAGTACCCTCTGCTCCTTGATGTGTAAGTTTTCAATCACATGGCAGTGTTGTGTTAATAATCACTTTCATCTACTTCAAATGTTCTTAATAAGGAAACACAAAACTGGCATGTTTTCTAATTACTTCTTGAAGTAGTTTTAAGCTGGAATGAAAAATAGGGGTTTAACCCAGTTGATGGTGGATTGCTGTGCCCTAAGATGATGTAATGCTTAGTGAGCACATACTCTGGTGGTGGCACTGAGGCAGGTACATCCTATGGAATTTCACAGCCAGGAGGTTCATGTTAGCTCAGCTCCTCCTCTGCTCATGACCTGCCTTAGGAGTAGTCTTTGATGACATCGCATTCCAGAATGAAACCTTGAATAAGCCTTGTAGTCTGAACCTGAAGTAGTGTGTGTCACATTGCATTTTTTCTGTGATGTTTGACTGTCAGTCAGGGTTGACAAACAACATCCTCTGGTCAGGATTGCATTTGCTGTGGGTTTTTTTCATAAATACAAGCCCATGAGCATGTGCTGATTGGTCTGGTCTTCCTCAGGCACTTCTGTTCATCCTGGTATGTTTTCTTCTAAATTTTAATTACTGAATTGTAGCTATGCATTAATATAAAAATGTTAAGTTGTTCCTTTTTTACAATATATAAGAAAACTGGCTGTTGGTTGTTAGATACATCTTTATATAATGCAAATTGGTAGCACTTTTTGATGTGACTATTGAACATTTTAATGAGCAGCCAGTGCTCTTGGCTTCTTAAGACTTGTTTTGGTTATGCTACTATTTTTATTGACTTCCCTGGACCTTTGTCAGGATTACCTCTGGTTCACAGTGATCTTATTTTCAGAAATTACTTTGGAAGTATAGGGATCCATAGCTTGAATTAAATTCCCAGCAGTTATTTCTGTTCTTTTAAAAGTGATAAAAGTGGGCCATAGAGCCATAGGAGCCATTCTGCTATTTCTTACTCTGTTCAACAGTGGCTAGGGGAGTGCACTGCACAGAATTTTACCATCAAGGCACTCAGAGTAAGATTTCTTAGTGATCAAGTGCTTCTGAAATAGTTTAAAGTAAAAAGTTAAAATTATAGTTTTGTTTCCTTTTTCTCAGCCTGCATAAGAAATAGTTCAGACTGATGAGACACTGAAAATGCAGAAAATGATATTTTTCATTTTTTCAGTTGAAGGCTATTTATTGATCTCAGACTTAAACCAAATAAATCATGGATGACTGGAGCAGAAATAGTTAGAGACCATCACTTTGAAACTCAGGTGACTAGATATGCCAAAATAAAAGAAAACTTGGCTTGGATTTTTGATAAGCTGCTTAAAGTCAAAATAATGAAGGCTTCTTATTAGAGCAGAAAGGAGTAAAGTGGGGAAAAAAAAAACCCAGTCTGCTTTCTTGATTAACAGCTGAAGTTTTTAAAAAGCATATTGCTTGTAGTGGCACCTTGGAGTCACTCAGTGATGCTTTTCTTGTTTCCTCGGTTTCATTTGAAAGTCTATCCTGTTTTAGAGACCAAAACTTTCAGCAATAATTACATTTCAATTTCTTGATGTGAGACTATGTGGAGAGTAAATGCCTGACTTTTGTGCCTTTTTCCCCCTAGGTATGCAGGACCTTGCAGTCAGAAAGTGGACCAGGTGTTCCGGATCAGCTGGGCCACGTACCTGGCCAGCACGGAGCGCATCATCGTGGCCAGCTTCGACGGCAGGGGCAGCGGCTACCAGGGGGACGCGATCATGCACGCCATCCACCGAAGGCTGGGGACCTATGAAGTGGAAGATCAGATAGCAGCAGCCAGGTGAGCTACAGGGAATGGTCAGCACCCGCTCCTTCTTTTACCTGCTTATTGTGTAGGGGGGGAAAGGTGAAGGCTTCAAATCGTCGTCTGGAAAATATTGGGAAAAAGTAACTGCATTCTGCTTATTTTGTACACTAAAGTGTGTCATTTGTAGGCCAACCATCATTTTATGCTTAAAAAGAGAGCAGAGTTAATGCTGTAATACCAATTAACTGTATCTCTGATTTTGTGGAGATGGTTTTATAGAGATGGTATGTGTCATATTATTAGAAGAACATGCTGCCAAGGAACTTGGAGATGGAAGTTCTACTTCAAGCTTTTTGCAAGTTTCCGTTGTCACAGAATTATGATAAATACTCAGCTTTTAAATGATAGTTTGCGTTCTTCACTTGGTTTATGCTTGTAGAACCTCACTAAAACAATCCCGGTATGGATCTCTCAGAATTGCAGTGAAGTGATCTTACGGGGTTTTCTATGTGGCATTTTAAAATGTTAAGGAGTTTAAACAAAAAGAATTTCACAGTCTTCTTGACTTTTTTTTAGTATGTTAGTTATGTTTAGTATGTTAGTTTGGTATGTTTAGTTATGACTGTATTTACATGTGTTGGTTTGTTCCGTACTGCTGCAATTTGATTTTTGTGCATCTTTTAAAAAAAGACAAGGCAGATAGTAAAATCTAACCTAATACAATACAAATGTCAGTGAATGTGGGTTGAGGAGTTTCCAAGTGTCATATGCACAGATGTTTTTCTGAATTTCCTAAAGACACACTTGCCTGAATCATTGTATGCTTTTCATATGCAGTTGTTATGATGAAGTGGGAAATGCTTATTTGTATGATAGAAAGAGGCAGACTTGATAGGAAAGAGGCACATCTGTAGAATGGCAGATACTTGCTGTCTGTTAAGTGTTTAATTATTCTGTTTGCTTGCAGAAAATTTTCTGAAATGAGCTATGTTGATAAGGACAGAATAGCTATTTGGGGTTGGGTAAGTACTGAAATAATTTTGGCGGGAATACTATTTAGTTTTAACAATTTTTGTTGTGCTGCCATGTGTGTGAGATCGTGTAGTGCTTGATGTGAGCCACCTCTGGGGTCACAGCACAATCCACTACTTGAATTGATGAAGTTCATCATCACCTTCTGCAATCATTCAGGAGCCTTTGTAAGAGAAATTAGGACTACTAGAGAGATTAAAAACCAATTTAAACAGATGCTGCCAAGGTCCTGTGTACAGTATGAACCTGTACTAAAAAGAAAAAAGTCCAAGCATGTATTCAACAGTATTTCTTCAGCTGGATGATTGATTTTAAAAAAGGTGTGAAATTACACTTGAGCCAGCTGTGTGGGATGGTTATCGTGGTATTTGCAACCAGAGGCCAGATTACTCTAACTTGATGCATCTTTAAAACCTGGCACAGCAGATGGAAATATTCAATAGTTTAATACCATATACATACCCCCTCAGTTGCAAAGCTAAGTGTGTACATAGTGTTACTGATTCCAGTGCTGAATTAAATTGTTATCTGAAATTTGGGCACTGCAGGTGACAGGCACCAATTAATAATTTGCTTGCTGGCAATATGATGTTTTAATAGCTTTTCTTCTGGGAGTAAATATCTCTATTAGACAAAGTCACATGTAATGGTATTAACTGTAGTGAAAGGAAAATTCTTTCTGCAGAAATTGATGGTTTTGATGCAGTCCCATCTTAAGTCCTTATAACCCTCAGGATGAATAGTACAAGAGCATTCCTCTTTGGAGCTACGTTGGGATTATGCATCCTGGACACTGAGCCTGTGGGCAAACAGATTTTCTTAATCTCATGAGTTTTTAGATTGTCAGCCTCTCATTGTCAGCCTGGCACTATGTACATGGATTTTGTTTGCCATAGAGTCAGCAGTATTATCTTTACTGTGGCCAGGTTAGGAATTTATACAGTGCATAATTACTAAGTGCATGTGTTACTTTGCCAATCTCATTGGAGGGGCCTAGGAATTGAATTTGGACCAAATATTTAAAACTTTGAAATAAGGTGCAATTCCCTTTGCCTGTAATCTGGTTTTAAGGCAGGAATGAGATCCAGAAATAGCTCTTGTTTTTGAATGTGGGTGGGCACATTTTCCTAAATAACCCATTCAAGCTCTTGAGAGGGCAGGCACTTGGGCGGTCGGTGACAGTGTTTAGGTATCTCGCTGCCTGGATGCTCAAGTGTGTCAGATATTTACTCATCTGTGTATCAGGCTACACTGTGAGTAAATTTTCTGTGCGTAGCAAGGAGAGTGTTGTTGCACAGTTCCTCCCACAGACTCAGCAGATCCTTCACTCCCCAGTCACAGTCTTGCTCCTGACACTTTGGGGGAGAGTTAGGGAGCGAGCTGCCCTAGGCCTGCTCCAAGGGAGCTGTAAATTTTTGGATGCCCTGTTGCAAGTACTCATCAGACACACTGTGGGCCGGAGCTCTGCTTCCGCCCACTCCCCCAGCACGGGAAGGCACACAGTGGTGCAGCAGTGTCCTGTTTCCTGTCTTTTGCTGCTGCCTACAGTGCTACCAAACACAGTCATCCTCAGCTGAGTCACAGTTCAGCAGCGTTTGCGCCCTTTTTCCCCATCAAGTCCTCATTCATCAGCACCACAGCTGCCATGCGCTGTTTGATGCCTGTTTCCCCGACCGAGCAGGCTGGCTGAGATCTGACCCAAATTCAGAATGGAGTTCATTAATATGAAAAACGCTGAGCCTATAAATGCCTGATGAGCTGTGTAGCAGATGGGCCCCATCCTTTCCCTTCCGACTAAAATAACAGCAATGTTTTCTTCTCAGTCTTATGGGGGATATGTGACCTCCATGGTGCTTGGCTCTGGAAGCGGCGTGTTCAAGTGTGGAATAGCGGTTGCCCCCGTGTCACGCTGGCAATATTATGGTATGTGAGGGCTTCCTTGTTACAAGGATCCCCATATGTCTTCTAGTGCACGCGCTGCAGAGCGTGGATTCATAGTGCAGAACTTTTGATTATCTTGCTCAATGCTAGGTAAATGCCACTTGGTCTGTTTCTGTGAACTCGTGGCCACTTCAGATAGATAACTTCAGGTAATCCATTTAACCATTAATGAAGGACATTGTAATATTGGTAGTGCTGCTGCAGTGTGACTATGTTTGAAACCGGTATTGCGTGTCAGAAATCCATCGCAATTAAACTTTCGTGTCTTCAAAATGAAACTTCACTTGTAAGAATGAACTGTGATGATTAATTTTGAACTTGCACTATAATTCACTCTTCAGAGTAACAGAATAGGATTTGAAATGCCTTCGGTTGGTTGGTCAGGGTTTATTTTTTAGCATGTAAAATTTGGATTTTATAAATCTGATTCATCTTGAGAATAGCTTGATGTGAGAAAAACCTGATCAAGTGGACAAGTCTCTGCATGCTTCAAGCCTTTAGAGCATAAGGTTTCAAGTAATTGCATGAGGCTAAAATACAGTTATAGAGGCCCTCCTCCCAGATTAAAAAAATAATGTAAAGTTATAAATAGGTGCTGGTACAATATGAACATATTTTAACATTTTTCTCATTTTCATTTGCCCAAAAACACTCAAGGGAAAGCTTTCCCTGTCAAACCTCTGCTCAATAAGGCATAATTTATCATTCTGCAGCTAGCACAGAGGCTGTATAATAGCTAATTCAGCAGATCAGATCATACTGCCAGGCACTGGCACTAGTCTGTTGGGGACATAGCAACATATTCATAATATTTTGGACATGAATATTACAGTATGACAGGAAATACTTTTTTAATTATCAAGATCTCTAGAATTCCACTTTTAGCTAGTTAAATTAAGGATTATGGAGGCATACATATTCAGGTTAAAAAACCCTCTAGTGCAACAACCCTGATGAGAAGTCAAGAATATGGCAGCAGAGCCTTAATTTGTATGGCTTAAAAGAAAGCCGCAAATCTTCAAAGGGTAGAATGGCAAAAAAAAAGTGGAAAATCAATTTTTTTTTTATCAGCCAAGATGAATCCTAATATACTACTACATTTTCATAGTATATATTTTTGGTAGTAAATATTTAGATAAGACAAATATTGTTTCGGATGCTAGTTATTTACTGCAACATATTCAGTATTTTTTTTAAGAATTACTGAAAGAATAACAATAAGGAAACACTGACACAAAGTACTATATTAATATTCAGCATTCAGGTGTCCATGGCAACAAGATTAAATATTCTGAATAATGATGGTTACCTACACCCCTCATTGTGGAAAACCTGATTTCCAGTATGCATTATTACTGTTTGTATCAGTGGGTAAAATTGATGGTAGACAGACTGAAAATTAAGTCACAGATCCTAATTTTGGGATTTTTTGAATTTCAGATTCAATATACACAGAGCGATACATGGGCCTTCCTACAGCAAATGATAATCTGAAGAACTATAATGTAAGATCACTTTATTTCATTTTTTGTGTGTTGTTTCATTTCTAAACTGCTGTATTGTTCTTGTAATAGTTTAGTTCTTTCCCTGTGGGAAGAAATAAGTTTGTTTCTTCTTTCCTGCTAGAGCTGTTGCATTGTGCTTTAGAGGCTGTAGTCTCACGTGTGTGGATTTGCACAAGGCAGCTTCTTCTTGGTGAATGGTGTGGGGTTTCTGTTGTTTCTTTGGCATGTTGGTGTTTTGGGTTGTTTTTTTTTACATTCGGTTCCATTTGACTACTTTGCTGACTGTAAAACAAGCTATAAAAACTTTTATTTTAACCACCAAGACACAAATTTGTTTTAAAATTTATATGTTTGTGAGCTAAGTATGCTTTATCTTAAACATTTCTCACAAAAACAAATGTACTCCCAATCTTTCTGAAATGTTTGCTTGTTTTTTTTAATGGGCATTTGTGTGAACTTCCCTGCTTCAGGAATCTGTAAGTTTTTTCCAGAAAAAGCAAAATCTCCTCAATACTGTAACACTTTGTCAGGCAAATCTCTCTATACTGTGATCGTGTCAAATTGCAGACCAACTGAGAGGCAGCAGTGTCAGGACTGAAATGTTGGCCCGATCTCCATAAACACAGGGCGTCCAAAGTTTGTTCTAACGTGACCAGTGTTTGCACAGAAGTGAGGGAATTCCCATGTGTCCTGCTGAAAGCAAATTGCATGTGGATTGTTTGTCCTTGTTACAGCATGATAAATCAGTTGTTTGACTTGCTCTTCCTTGTGCCAGATGATTTTTGTTGCCTCAAGGGCTTTTTGAAGTCACAGGTAGCTGGGCATAGGGCAGAGCAGCCAAACTTTCTGTTAGGTTTAGTTAAACGTCATTGAAAATACAGTGGCTGTGAGAGAACTGTGAGGAGTCTGAGGGTTACTTTGTGGCCTGCTTACTGGAGTGTTTCACAGAAGAGTCCAGCCATGGTGCTACTGGAACCAAACATTGATGTTACAGGAGGAGACAGAGCATTCTCTGTGTTTGGGTTGGTAAGCAGGGTAGAAGACAGTGTAGCACTGGTTGTGTGCATTAAAAAAGTGTCATGGGTAGAAAAAAGGGTAGCAGTTGTTGTATTGATTGAGAAGCATGATAAAACATATAGATACATACATTTATGTACTGAAACATGTGGTTTGACATATATTTACAGTACTCTAGTGTGCTCAGCTGCTATAGGAGACATTCTGGTCAAGACTGGGGACAGTGGTAGTGACTGCTGGACAACTTGGTGTACTGTGTCTGTGTCTCCCTCTTCTAACCACTGAGCTACTGGGCCCAGCAGGCACTGACCAGCAGCCTGCAGCCTGCCTGCCTTTTTCCAAATGTGTTTCTTTAAGGCAGTGGGAAGAGTAGGAGGTCTGCGAGGTAGCAGTGTAAATACAAGTTACTGTCGCTGTGCAGAACGAACGTTAACGCTCTGGGTGCACAAAGTCACTCACCAGCTTCACGGCACAGATGGCAACAGAGGACTGTTTAATCCTTTCAAGCCAGGAGTCGGATTTTCTTGGCATGGTATCCATTGCTGGCAATGGCCACGTTGAAACTGCCAGTACCAAAGAGCTAAAGGTTTCAAATGTGTTACTCAGAGGACTAATTGGGGAGAATGGTGGCTAGATGGAGGAGGAGTAATTGCCTAGATCAGATTGTCACACTTCACTGCTGCTCCTAGAGAAAAGAAAATGCAACTTAAATCCTCATTTGTTGTTAAAAGCTCCAAACAATATAATACTTGGACTCTTAACCTGGAGGATGGGGTAGTTTGGGAAGTGAGTTTGTTGTTCTTCATGTAGCCTCAGTGAAAGTGTTGTGGGATTTTGTTATTGCTGAAGACCCTTACTGACTTCAGCCCAGAACGTTCCTGGCTTACAGCCCCTTTGTTCCATGTCCCAGTCCCAATAGCCAGCGACACTGACGAGCACTGTTTGCTGAAATGAATGTTTTTTGAGGTGAATGCAGAATCTGTACTGAAAGCTAGTACATACAGCTGAAGCTGTTCAAGCTTGCACTGCTAGCTCTGTGCTGTCTGGTTTGTGTGCTGCATCATTCATTCTCTAGCCTGCTGCATTGCTGTAAAGCTGGCATGAAAAGTGAAAAGTTGCATAAACTGGAGTATGCACCCTGGTTTAAAATAAAAGAAATGGTGTACACACCTGCTTAAGAGAAGATGAGAACTGCTAGGCACATTCCTAACATGTAGAGTAATATTAATCACTGAATATATAGACTCAAGAAATTAGTTGTGGTAAGACGGGTACATCCTACCTTTATATTACTGTGACATTAGATTTATTAAAGGCAGAGAGTCTGAGATGTTAAATATTATTTGTCAGGAGTCAAGTCTGAGGGAGGACTCACACTCCTAAGTGGGCTAATTAGGTATGTTCAGTGTTTTTTAAGGTACTTGTAAACTATTAAAAATTAGAGCTTTGAAAAGAGAGGGGCAAGCATAGGTGGTGCTCTACTATAATCCTAGGCTGAGTGGCAGAGAATCTGGTGGCCTGAAAGAAACATCCCTGATGATAAAAGATGTGAGACTGAACCAGGGCAGAGCTCTGGAGGTCAGACGGAGTAGCCATGTAAAGCATACCGAAGAGACTGTTCAACTTGTGAGAACATTATTTTGCAGTTCACTCTGAATTTGATATGCTTTTGGCAAGTGTTTGAAACAGTCATAGATTTGGCAATCTTTTTCTAGCAGATTTGAAATGTTCAGTCCTTAAGAACTGCTGCATCATTAGGTTATGCAAAACAGGGTACAATTTTGTAAATATGCCATCTTGTACTGATTTGACATTTGTTCTATTATCTGAGAATATGCTAAAGGGAGAGAGACCTTCAGTTTCAGCCAAACCTTAACTTGTTTGTGGAGTGCTGATAAAATGTTGACTGCTGTGTGATCTTTAGAAAAGCCAGTTACACTCAGCAGGGCCTAATTCTCAGTACTGGTGCATGTTACCTTTTCGGAGTCTTTGTCCCAGCAGTAGAACTATAAAATGGAAGTGGTAAATAAAGTAATATTTTGTTTTTTGCTGTCCACTTAACATTTGTTCAGCTGCTGTTGCTTTGTCATCTAACTACGCCTAACTTGAGAGTACTCCCTGTCTTGCAGCCTTCTTTAAGGACACAAAGGTACTGGTGTCCTTTAAAGCATGTTTTAGGGAAGGGATTCTTCATGTTGAGTGTGAGTACAGCAAGTGAAGTATCACCAGTGATAAAAAAGCAGAGAAAGTATCTCATGTGCTTCTTCTTTCTGAAGTATTTTTACAAATAACTTTATTTTATTGAATGCCTGGAGAGGAAAAATAGTGACAGCCTCTTCCCAAAACTGCCTTTGCCAAGTCAAGTTCTCAGAAGTGTAGCTTAAATCAGGCTTCCACTCACAGAAGGGTTACTTAAAACAGCATTGCTTTTCTGGAAGAAAGAGTAGCAAGGTGATCTATCAAGTTTCCCTCTGCACATGTGGAGAATTACTTACTCAAAGGATAGTGGTTGTTTTGGGTTTTGTTGTTGTTGGGAGTTTTTTGTCCTTCATCTCACTGGGCCATTTCTTTCTCATTTGTTCTTAGTTTACCAGTGCTCCTCAGAGCATCAAAGTGCTCTCTGCATATTTTGGCACTCACAGCTAAATGTTCTTACTCCATGATAAATCATCTAAATGGAAGGTGTCATGCTTCCACTGTTGGTAGATTTCCATATACTGGATTTCTGGTGCTCCTAGCCTTTGACTATTACAAGAGGGCAACTGCAGAGTTACAGACTGGAGGTTGGGGGTTTTTTGCTCTCTCTGCTGAATTTGGTTTTTAGATTTCATTGAATACATACAAAGAACTTGTTTCATGTGTGGAAGGGTTCTGGTAGGCTATTCTGCCATGGCAAAAAGGCTTTAATACTTGCTTTAAAGATTCATGAGTGTACAAGAGACATAAGGAAATTTGAACACTTCTGTGTCTTGGCAGTATAATGTATTTGACTTTTTTGGGGTCCTAAATGCACTAATCCTTGTGCATTTGGGGTCCTAAATGCACAAATCCTTGTGCAAAGATACAGCCCTAGTACAGAATGGGGAAAAAAAAAAGCAAATCACTAAATTCTTCTGTTTATAGTTTTTAGTATTTTTTTCTTGCCAGATTAACTGGTTATCAAACCTAAAATGCCCTGTTGTTCCTTGTCTTTCTCTGCTCATGGCAGAGCACCATCCTATTCCCTTTCCTTGCCCAAATTAAAAACTTATCTGAAATCCTTACTGTCTTCATTCTTTAGTCACAGTAGCAAGTCAGGTGGGCTAGAATGTTCTAGGGAATATATTGTCACTATCTTTTAAATTTCTTGATTAATCATAGTTGCTGATTATTTCATCTTTTCATCACTGTATCATGTTTCCATTCCCAATATGTAGCTTGACTTCTATTTAGAGATTTGGTTTAGTGATTTTCGTTCAGGCATTTCTCTTCGGTATTTGAAGAGCACATTTTTCCAAACTTCTTGTTTCCCAGTTTTACTGGAGAGGGAGGCAGTGTTAGCTGTGGTGCCTTACCTGCAGGTGAACCGTGCAGTAGGGAGGATAATGTGTGTAGCCTCTGCAGGATCTACTCCTTGCTCTCACAGGGTGCACTGTTGCCATGGCAGCATTTTTTTTAACTTGTCTGCAGTGACAGAGGAAACCTCTATGGCACACGGAGTGCTGCAGGCTGCCACCATGGCCATGCACTGATGGGTGCCTCACTGCAGAGCTCGTCCCCTCTGCAGCTGCCCTTCCTTTGCAGCCGTGACCTTGGTGGCGAGGGCAGGTGGGTGTGGGGTGGTTTGGGTGGGCACCCAGCCCCTGCTGTGTGACCCCGGCAGATCAGAGGGGGGTGAGCAGGGCTGTGCTGGGTTTTAGCTGAAGGACCCCAGACGGTGTCAACACGAATCAAAGTCAGTTGGTAGCAAGTCATATCCTCATAAGTAGCACCTTTTTTCTTTTTTTTTCCCTTTCATTTCAGAGTTCAACAGTAATGGCCAGAGCTGAAAAATTCAAGGAAGTTGAATATCTCCTTATTCATGGAACAGCAGATGGTGAGTTGCAGTTAATTAGACATTTTAGTATTACAGACAGGTTTGCAATTCTACTACTGACAAAACAAAAGCATGAAGGGGCAAGGCTGTTACATTTGCGTCAATAAAATAATACTGCTTTCTACAACTAGTCTGTGTTTCAGTCAGCAGTGCTGGGGAGTCTAGTGTGTTCATTGCTTCAATTTTCCCCCAGAGTATTACAGAAGCAGTTTTTGTTTACCTTTTTCCTCTTCCACTTTTCAGATAATGTTCACTTTCAGCAAGCGGCACAGATTTCCAAAGCTCTTGTTGATGCTGAAGTGGATTTTCAGGCAATGGTATGGTTCTGTTTTGTTTATCATTATACAAATGAGAATAATAACATTAAGTTCTATGGTAAGGTCATTCATTGCCTTCTTAAATGAAAGTTCATATAGTTGCATTTCATGTTCAGTAACTGGAATGTGAACATAAAGCACATATTTTATTTCTGCACAAGGGAAACTGTAAAGCAACACCATCTCATATTTGACCCTTTTTACCTGATATTTCATTTTCTTAAATTTTTTGAGTTCTCAGATAAACAGCCAGTCCCAAACTCTGCATATACCAAGTGCAATGAATTTTATCCTGTCTTACAGATAGGATAAAAGGATAGGTTCAGCAAAGGATAGGGGTTTTGCTTCAGCAAAATCCCAGATACCCTGTCCATCACATCTGGCATTTATTGAACTTGTAAGACAAGGAGTTATTTGCCCTTTCTTATGTTGTACATGGAAGTTCTCAGAATGAAGTGCAAGCTCTTCCTTTCCTGCATTCTCTGAGCCGTTGTGGAGCAGTGCTAAAAGGATGATGTATAGCAGGAGGCCAAGTGCATGGTTTTCCTTCAGCCAGACTCGAAGGACATACAGAGGGAGAGGTCAGGCACCCCCAGTAACTGAACAGCTGAATCCACCCTCCTTGTGGACAAGCCACACAAAGACGATGTTTCTACACCTTCGGCATAAAACCAGAGCCTGTCCCACGTGCAAAGAAGAGGCTAAAGTGTCATAGCAGCTTCCAACCCCATTATGTTTTCACCTGCATGCTGAAAGCCTCATGCTAGGATCATTTTAAATGGCTGCCCAGGTTTTTATGTCTGTCATGTTTGATTGATATCATTTAGATGTAGCTACAACTAACCTTCTCTGTGTTTCTCTTTCACGCAGTGGTACACTGACAAGGACCATTCCATCTCCGGTCAAGCACATAAACATATTTACACCCATATGAGCCACTTCATAAAGCAGTGTTTCTCACTGCACTAGCACCAGCATTTTGCTTCTTAGTGATGGTACTTCTCCAGAAAACTCTCTAGATAATGTACTCTGAGCCAGTATAAATCAAGATGAGATAAGAGTCAGCTCTTGGGATACCGGTGTACACAATAAAATGCTAATCTTTGTAATGATTCCTGTTGCCAAGCAACTATTGCATTTTTATTGATTGTGTTGAATCAGGTCTTTACATCACCAGAATGATGTTGCAGACTTCCAGGAGGCATGGTACTTGCTTGAGTAATTACTTTTTGGTATTTTAGTCTAAAAGAGAAACAATCCAGTTTGTATATCAGGGTAATGAATGATAAAAATGTCACGTGGCAATCGGTTGCAGAATAAAAATATAATAATGTTGCCATCAAAAATGAAATGAACCCTGGGGTAACTTCTGTAAAAATAATGAAGAAACGTTTTTGCAGAAATTCGTAAGGCTTGGTAACTATTATTTTAGAATTAGTATCAGGAACACTGCGATGTTGATATGTGCAGAAGGAAACACTTCATACTGCAGTTCTGAAGTGAGTGTATTTTCTGTGCAACCCCTTGTATTAGCTGTAGGACTCTTGCACTTAACCAGCTTTCACCAAAGATTTTGAATGATACCTGATCAAACCAATAGCACTGAATTTCTTTGTGTGCTATCAGACAGTACTGTGATTTTTGCTTATTTTATAGTGAAAACAGTTGCTACTCTGGGAATCTGCACTGCAAAAGCTCCTCTGGGAACTCAACAAGACCCCCATTTTTTTAATGTAGAAGTTGCTCATATAGTGATGAATAGGAAATGGTTCTTCCACTCCAACATAAAACATTACAATGCAAACTAGCAGTCACTTACAGCAAGGACTGTCACTCTCCTGTGAACATGCTCTTTGGCAAAATTGCTTTTCCTTACAGCCTACCAATAAATGTCTGCTTCCTTTCCAGCACTCCAGGTAGGCTTCTCATCTAATCTAAGGATTAGTTCTCTCAATTTTGTATAGAAAAAAATGCAATCCACTTGTACTAAAAATTGTGCTGCTTTAAAATAATAAAGACATTAATTTATAAAAGGGGGTGTAGTCCATATCATTGAAAATGTTGCTTCAGAAAAAGAACACTAGAATTTTTTTTAAATCTCCATTAATTTTGAGGATGATTTACAGTGAAGCCTCTGATTTTGTGTAATGGTATCATGTAATGGAGTGTGACATGATTATCTAACACTTAGCTTCTTGATATTACATGCCAGCATCTGATTATGTCTGTATTGTGGGTTATTAGTGACATTAGGTGTGAATGTAAAAGTACTCATGCAGACAGATAAAGCATGGGGAAGAATGCTAAGACACTTTGTGCAGCTTGTCCTTAAATGAGAAAGCCTCAAATAGAAAATCAGATTTTGTTTTCACAAACTAACAATTCCTTGACTCATAAAATAAGATGGGTGATTTTGTTCTGTTTGTTGGCATTTTGAAACACACTGGAGCTGGGTTTTACAAATCCCATCTTGGGTTCAAGGCAGCAGTGGCTCTAGTGTAGACTGGCACCACTGTTACAGTTCTACAGGATTACAGTTATCTCCAAGAGGTTATCTCATCACATCTCTCAGTCTTTTGACTCGAGGCAAAGAAACCTGAACCAGTATAAGGTAAATCCCAGCAATACAGACCGGTTATAAAAAAAGATTATCATTATGATATGGCATGTCTATGCAAGGGTAAAGAGTTAGGATTTATGTTATCACTTACACTATCATAAAGACAAAAAAGTGTTTCTGTAATCCAAAAAACTACTTTCACCAGGCTCTCATTAGATAAATGCAAGAATTAGTATATCAAAGAAACATTTAAAAAATAAGTGAAACTAGAAATTATATGGTCTAAATCTTTTTAGGATGCAATTCTTTGCATCTGACCTACCTTAATGATTCTAGCATCTCACTGGGAAACTCTTCTGTACTCTCAATACATCATTCCCTTTTAACTGTCTTATCTGCAAGGCATAACACAATGCAATGCTAATTATCTTTCCTTGTCTGGAAAGTAACTTCTAAGATATCCTGCTAATAGACAATGATACAACTTTTAAAACAAAAGAAAGGGAGTTTTGCTATAGTAGGTGTCCTAGTTATCATAAATTCAGTGTCTAATTTTTCACTCTGGTAGAACTCCCTCAGCTCCACAAATAATGCAGGCAATAGGATGGTTGAGCTGCCTCAGGGAACTGACAACTTGCTTGAACTGCATGAGGACAGGTAAATAACTAAAACTGAGGCCACAGAACATACCTAGCTCATTTCATTAATATTCAAAGCTAGAAATCAGTTGTGCCTGAATTACTGCAACATGCCAGTTAGTTACACACCTACCTATTAACTTTTTTCTCTGTTGTTTTTTGGGTTTGTTTTTTTTTCCTGTGTGAAGTGGATGTTTAAGTTTGTTGTACAATACACTTTGTGTAAAGTCCTAACAGAAGCAGCTGAAGCTTGAGGTGTCACTGTTACCACTCTCAGGCTGGGAGACTTCTAGTCTTTGGTTTAATAATTGGTGAAGAAGCTCAAAGGGATTTAGTAAGATGGAGTCAATACTGTACACAGTATTGCAATTTATGGCCTTGAAGTTTTTCAGTAGCAGAAATTTAGGGTTCTGAGAAGAGCAGAAACATTTTAAATGTATGACCTTACCTATTGATCTCAAAAAAGATGCAGCTAACTCCTGCTTGAGCCACATCATCTCTCTCAGGAGGAAGGAGTACCAACTCATGAGTAGTAAATTGGAGTTTCATTCCCATTCTCTTTTTGGAACAATGAGCTCTGAGCTGTCCCCAGTGCCACACTCACTGTAAAGTCAGACCGAGTACATCCCCACCAACTCCTCCCAGGGAGGCAGCACTCACAGCCTTGCATGTCTCAGTGAGGTTCCACTTGAAAAGGGAGCCGTGCTGGGCTCCACCACTCATTAATTTGTGAAGCACATTCAGGTCAGGTAGACATTTCAAATACCGCCAGATATTGCAAACCTCTTCTGGGTTTTGCAGTATAAAAATAAAATTGAAAATTAGTTAGGATAAATATTTATTTTCACATAACATATCTTAATTGTGAAAAACACAATAGTCTATTCACATGTACACATAAACTTTTGTAATAAATTACATCCAAGAAATTGAGTAATTTTGACCAGGAATATGAAATTAGAAGTAAATATAGCACTACATCTGCTTTATATTGTGTGTGATTTCAGAATGTTAAGATTAACATTGGAAAAGCACTTAAATTCACGCAAAACCAGAGTGTTTTAAAATAAAACCACTCTGAAATACTGAACAGAAATACAGAATGCCATTGAATACACTAATTTCTTAATATTCTAAGAGTTGGTCAAGTGAAGCTAATACATTTTGATTGTATACATTATCTGTAACAAAGTCAGCAACATGTTAAAACACCATCAGGCTGCTTTCAGGACAAACCAGTATTGAGCTTCTATACTAACTTTAAAACAATTGGAATCTTACAATTTATCATCAAGTACACAAAACAAAGCATTTAACCTTAATGCATCAGCATTTTTTTCCTAAATTTACATATACAAACATTGAATTAGATGTGAATCCTTCTTCGTATCCATTAGATTTTTTTTCTCCATAAAAATGGCTTTTAATGGGCTTTGATAATGCAAAGGTAAATTTAGAACAGTGACCCTATTAAGTTTGCAGCAAAATGCAATTATTTATGGCTAAAGTATTAAAACATACACACATACACAAAAACATTGGACTACTTTAAATGTGCTGAATGGGAAAACTTGTTCACCAGGTGTATAGAAAATTCGCATAGCTGGGAAAGCTGGCGAATGTTAGAGCCCTATGGATGAGTTCTTACGAAGATTGCAAGACTACAATTCTTATTTTTAGGATTCAAAGTTACAGCATAATACTGAGAGTTAGCTTTCATTTAATAATTTAAAAATTTATCTTAAAAAATTTAAAAATCGGTGAACTCCAAATAACACAATAGAACTTCAGCTCCACAGCCCTATTCATTCAATACCTAATCTCACAGTCTGTTACACAAAAGAGCAACTTGAAGGATCGGGCAGTAACAAAATCCATTACGAAAAATGTAATAGCCTTAAAGCCACATTTTACTTTGCAATGTTGTTTTTCATCTTTCAATCAATATGTACTTGATGGAATAATAAAGAGCTGTAACAAAACAACAGCAGGATACCCATTTAAGTATTATACACAATCTCTGAAACTAAGGGGTTTACAGTGGTTAGTGGAGAGAAGACAATATAAATACACCCCTTATGTGGCTGAATTTTAGGCAGTAAAGAGGAAGGTCATTGGGCAGGTGATAAAACTGCATGTGGGGTATAGTTTGTATCTAAAAAATTTTCCCTATTATAAAATAATGGATTGATTAATGGCAAAATGCATCTGTTTGGCCTACCATGGCAACATTCATACAATACAAGATACTGTAATCACAAATCGCATTTTTAGAAATACTGTACCCATGTTTCACGTCAAAGGATGTGGTGGTGTTCTTTAGCTAAGGTGAGAAAATGTTTTAATATATAGTTTTTTATATATATATTTATATATATATATAGGACTATGTTCCAGTTACATACAAATTTTAATATTAAATACACTGTATTAAATCAAGGAAAACTTCACAAATACAGAATCTGACCCTGCAATTCACATTGCAAAAGTAATCCATGACTTCAAAAGGACAGATTAAGGAGGAAAGGATTATCCTTGTTAGTTTATTCACAGGGTCAGAACGGTTGTTATTTTATAAACTTCTTAATATTTGCTTGTCAGTTTGGGTCTTCTGAAATCATTTACTAGTTAGGTGATTAAAAAAAAATTGGAACAAGGGTTTTCAAGTTCATCTTGAATCAAGATTATTAAGTATTCTCACACAGAAAAAGTAGCAAAATACAGTACAAACCTATTAACAGGAAAGTTGAATTTGAAAGAAAAATTGCTTCTTACATTTCTGATACGAGTACTGATAAATGGCCAAGATCAGCAACGAACACAAAGATTTTTTGCATTGGCTACTGCAGACATTTACATTGATACTAGACAAGGTAGACAAGGTGGAATGAGACGAGTATTGCACTACATTACCTGTGCTAGTTTGAGATGAAAGACAAAAGTTACAAGGTAAATCATTAGTATTTAGTGGTTGTGGCACTCCTGTAATTCGTTTGTAAGAAAATTACTCGAAGAGCAAGTCATAGACAAGTCTCCCGGTCAACACCTTTCCCTGAGTCAGCTTTCTTCTCTTTTCTGGTTTCAGCACTGGGAAATGAAAGGGGAAATAAAAAAAAAATAGAGTTATAGTAGCACTATCTCACACACACACAAACACACACATATATATATAAAAATTATCTACCTGAAAACCAACATTGCACAGATACTTTATTTTTCATGCTTCATGGCACAAACTGGGAAAGCAACTGAAAATTTCTGTGCTGAATGGTGTAGACGACATCAGCCAGCATTTTAGTGACAAGGTAGGTAAACAACTTAAGATGTACAGAGACAGCCAGCATGCAAGCAAAAATAGCCACTTCTTTTTTTCTTTTTTGGCAAATACAACTTAATTTACTAAATAATGGTAATGACACAGTTCTCAGACAATACCAGCACATTCTTAAATGGAACAAACAAGAGGTCACAGAAAGTATTTCTGGTCTTTAAAATGTATTCTCTTGTTCAGCTGTACATTTAGAAGGAAAGTTTCTGAACTAGAGTAGTGCAAGCCAATATCCAACAAATATTTGGCTTTCAGTCTTGATTGGGGAGAGCAGAAGTCTGGGGAGGATGGGCAGAGACAATATTCCCCATGTGGAGTGTAATACATACCTCCTCATGTATACATTTTAAGGAAATAAATTTTTAAAAAAAGCCTGAAAGATCAGACAAAAGCTGTATCATTCAGAACTCTAAACCAGAGTTCAAATTTGGATTCAGCTTTTTTTTTTCCAGTTAAAACAATGTTGATTTGCCTACAGAAAGCAATATACGTGCAAAGCAGATGATTTTGTGTGTGTGTGAGTGTCCTAATTTACAGCAGCGTAAATAAATAAAAAGTCATGTTCTTCCAATGAGTCTCAGTCACAGTATGAAAATGTAAAGAGGCTTCCACAACACAGGCAAATCAAGCCTTCAACAAAGAGTGGCAGGGTATCTAAAAAACCAGATGGTTCTGAGAACAAACCTGTAGCAAGCACAAAACCTACCAGGTTTCATGGGAATAATTCCTTAACTAGAATGAATGAGAAATAGGCTGAGTTACACAAGGCTTAAAGAAAGCAAGATCAATTCTCAAATTCTTAAGGCGATTCATGCACAATTCTACAATCATTTGACATTTTTCTTCACATAAAAATTGCTTTAAGGATACAATTCAGTTCAGCCAAAGCTTACTTCTATGCCAATGGCAGCTTCCAGAGGTGTTAATGGAAATAGCTAAAGAATACCAACTTCTGCCACTTCAACTGCCAAATCTGTCACCTTCTGTAGAACAGTGATAGAATTGGGTATGTTACACTTTCTGCACACAAAGGGTATGCAAACAAATTCCAGAGGGGGATGAATTGAAAGTGCAGCAGTACAGCAGGCAGGGAGTTACCTGTGCTTAGTAAAAGCAAACACTGAGGTGTTGTGTGCCTTACAGTCTATAATATTTCCACGTTTTAGGTGCCTCTGTGATACCAGGAAAGTCTTCCTTCTATTTAGGATTCACATCTCTGAGCAGCTCCTGCAGATGTGGGCTTTAATGCCTTGAGAAATTTGAAAGAAAAAGGACAAGTCCAGTCTTTTTCCAGTAAAACATGTCACTGGTGGATCTGTAAAGGAGTTGGAACTCTCTTCCTCCCTACCAAGGGAGTAGCCTGACAAGCCTGAGCAGGAAGGTCTGGGATGTGGGATTTTCATATCTCTGGTAGAAAAAGCAACTCATCCATACCATCTACTAAGTGACAGATGCCTCTTTCTCCAATACTTTAAAAGACCAGCTGAGTCTCTGTCCTGTCCATGGTCAGATCTGCATATGCTTTGAAATCGCCCTCTAAAGGGCGTAATATTATAAGCAAAGATAAAGGAATGTTCATTTACATGTACCAAAGAGGGCTGTGTTTCAGATAGCTGTCTTGGTGTTCAGTTCTACCCAAAAAGGCTCAAGGGCAGACCTTTAGGTCCCTGGGAATTTTAATAATAAAAAATGAAGGTTGGCAAATTGTAGAGCTCAGGTGCCTCTATGGCTAGGCACCTTGACTGAATCCATGTAAGTCCTCTCTTTAGACAGGTAAAATCATTCAGGAGCCTGGCATGCAGGAATTCTCCCTCACACTATGCTTCTTCACAGAATCAGGAAGGCACGTCTTGTGATAGAAATTATCCATGCATCAGGTTGGGAAGTCATTTGTATAAACCCTTCCTGCCTAAAATCTCTTTTGTAGAAGATCTTAGTTTATAATTGGCCAAGTCAACTCAGCATTTAATTACTATGAGTAACTTCTTGTTAATTGGTTAATAAAATGTATGCCCTGCATAAAAGGCACTACATAAAATCATAGTTCACTATCATAATTTAATTATCCTCATTTAATAATATGTGATACATAAAGAAGCAGAGCTGACAGCAGAAAGGGAGTACTAAATGTTATGTAGAGGAATTTCACAAGGCATCAGTAAAATTTATTTCAAAGTGAGATTTTTTTCCCCCTCTATTGTAAGGGACCCTTCACTGCGGAAATTGTGTAATCTAACACTGTTGATCTTGATCATTTGCAAAAATTATCCTTACAACTGCTACCATTCCAAGCTCTTTTTTCCTCGGTAATTAGCTAGGATTGAATTATATCCTTATGTAATGATACATGCATTATTGTTTATAATATTTTTCTAGTTCTATTCCTATTATGACTTAAGATTAAAGTTGCTTATGGCTTTGATTATCAGAAAGAAAGTATTTCAGGGTTAAAGCACTTTGAATCTACTCCTCTCTCAGAATCTGAGACAAGTTAGAGCACCTGAAAATGCAGGATTTCAGAGTCTTCAAGGCTGTTCCTTTAAAACAGGACACTCATATCTAAACCCAGAAAAATTTTTTCTCCTGAGTCTTTGTATTCAAGAGCAAAGACACAAGAACAGATTGAAAATGAGACCTTTAGAAAATTAATTTCTGTTTCACTGCAGTTTAAAGGCCAGATCTCTCATCTGAGCCACAATCTGTGTGGATGCTCTTTGTTCAGAGGGTCATGTTTACATCATCTATCATACCACCAAAGCAAGCAACATCCACCAGGAAAATTACAGCTCCTCTGTACCCAGGGGCTGTGAATGTACCACATCAGGTTCCTCTCTTTCTCCAGGCTTTCACAGCCTGGACAGCAGAGGCAGCTGACACAAGAAAAAACCCTCCAGCACATCCTCCTCCCGTGCACCACACTGATTTCGTGACAGGATCCTTTTCAGTCCGTATGAAGGGTGGAAGACAAACAAGAACCACACTACTCTGACTGTCAGTGAAACATCAAAATGACCACGTTTTGGGTTGCTGCCGCATGGGTGTCTGAAATGAAGGTTGTGTGCTCATCAACTGCTCAGTCTTGTTTTTGCAGTACAGGGAGAGAAACAACACTGAAAGGCAGCATGCCATTTTGGGGCGACAAAATTAAAAAATGCGAATCACTACAAGTGTTCTCTTACTGCATCTGTTCACCCTGAAACAATGGCTAGCTGTTTCAAACATGGGCTTTTCAAAAGTGTATTTAGAAATGGGCAGAATATAATTCTGTATTTTAAAAAAGATGACTAGGAATATATTCAGTTTGACATTTGAATATACTACGCTATTTAAATACACTATTTTAAATACAAAGCAAATTTCAAATTCTAATATTTGGAACTTTAACAAAGACATTTTACATTCTTATTTGAAACTTCTTCTCATTCTGTCTCCCCAAAAACTACACAAACTCAACTCATTTGGGTTCCAAAGTGACACCATTTTGAATTGGAAGACACAGTCAAGGAAAAGGTTGGGGACAGGGTCTTACCTTTGGGGAATCAGCTTCTAGAGTGATTAGGAAGGGGAGCTTATGACAGAAATGTGATACAAAACAATCGAATAGAAAATAGTTACATTTTAAATTTATGGAAGCAGAGGAAAAAATTCTTTTAGAAAATCACACTATGCTTGAATTTAATATTTTCTTATTCCTGTAGTAGCTCTGTAGCACAGATAAAATACTGTGGCTTCATGTTACTGGAGTAAAATTTTTAATTATTTAACTGTTTTGAGTACAAGTGAAGTAGGCAGAAAAATTTAAAGAAATGATGCAATCATAAAATTATTTTCACTCCAATTATTATTAGATTGCATTCATAGTACTGGGTTCTTCATACAGCTATTTCCAAGGCAGTGATGATCACTTCTTTTTCAAGAGGAAAGAACAAAAGCAAAAGCAAACAAACACAACAGCTGTTGTGCAATATCCAGGTGGAGGCTGGTGGTTCATTACACAAGCATCAGGCATGCTTAACTTCATTTTCCACTGGAGCATAACTAAGTACCATGCAAATATTTGTGATTTTTGTTTTTAAATAAATAGTGAATTTGTGTTTTGAGCTCAGAATATTATGAGTGGACATAAGAAATAAAACTGCAAAATGCTAGAAATCTTTCTAAT